>NC_135385.1:18991756-19251756 GCF_049243985.1 Paroedura picta | reverse complement strand
TCTTACACCTCCCAGCAGGATATACTCAATAAAAGGTTTGGGGGATTGAGACCCACTCTGTGCCTGTATTAATATTAATGATTTTCATAAAATAGTGCGGTCATGGAGGAATGCCCAGGTACGACTGCTGTAAAAACCGTGTTAGAATTCCGGGGGAGAAAGGTCCAAGCAGAGTTTATCATATAATCGGCTTGTAAAATTGTCTGTCTAGTTTAAAACCAGGTCTTCAGCTGCATGGCGGACCCTGGCTGCCTCTTTCTCTTCCTGGCATACAGCGGCAGCGTTGGGCTTCAGAATTCCGTCCCTGACTGAGCCGGGGAGAATAATCCCTTTGACTCTTTGTAAAGCCCCGGTTGAGAGAGAAGACGCAAGAAGGAACCGTGAGCCGGTTCAAACCTTTTGCTCATATAACCAGTCCAATCAGGCCGGTTCATCGAGCGTTTTCTGCACAGACACGCATGGGGACGGCTTGAAAGCAGACTTCCCATGGAGAGTTTTCTTTTAAAATTTAGAATCTGCAGCCTCCTTGGCACAGCGGAACTTCACGTTCCGCTCCTGCCCAAGTGATCATATGATGAGGGACAGAGGGAGAACTCTAGCCTCTGTCCTTTTTTTCTCTAGCTGTAGAGAGAGGCATTCTTGTTTATTTTATTTTTATTTAAAAATATTGTTTAGATTTATTCCTCACTGCTCTCAGCAGTGCCAGCTTAGGCTGTATAACCCTAACCCCAACCCACATCCCCCAAGTATGTTTCTCCCTACCTAGGGTGGTGGTTGTTTCTGCTGTGGTGGCCAGAAGATGCTAACTTGTTATTTCTCATTCATTCATCCATCCATCCATCCATCCATCCATCCATTCATTCATTCATTCATTCATATTTAGATATGCCACCCACCCCTGAGGCTCAGGGTGGTTTTCTAGTTTGAAACTAGACAGAACATTTTACAAAAAATTATAGGTGACCTTTAATGCAAAATAAAGTCCTGAAATTTTGTGCAGTGAGCTTTCCCCTGACTTCCTTTTTGATAGTCTTAGGGGCAAGAGGGTGCTGGATCCAGGCATCACAGCAATGTGTTGCTTCAACTAACAATCAGGCACGGGTCCCCAGAGGCCTTGCTTAGAGGCAGTAGCGGCTTAGGATGTAGCCATTTATTTATTTTTAGATTTTTAGGCTGGCTTTCCCAGAGGGCTCGAGGCGGCTATGAGCTTTGGAGCTTTTCCCAGGGTCATCTACATAGCAGAGACAGAAGCAGAGAACCTGAGAAGGATCTATCAGACTAACTATGAATGTTCTGCCTAGCACAGACACGTCAAGGTGATTTTCAAGACCTTGGGGGCATCCTCACCGTAATGTAATAAATAAACAGTCTAGTGGTGGCTTCCAACATCAGTAAATAAATAAAACCCATAAAACATCCTATAAAAACAACTACAAATTATCACAATGAGACAGATGGCGAATCAGTCCTATAGGTGCCCTAACCCTCACCCCCCCCCTCCCCTTTCAGCCCAAGGGTCAGTTCTCTTATAGTAGGAGCTTGTAGGACCTGGGAGATGTTCCCTCACTTTGGGCATTTCTTTTCTTTTCCTCTTAATTTTTTATTTGACTTGTTTATTAATCGATTCGATTTATATACCGCTGTGTTTCCTGGGAGCCCGTGGCAGTTCACAGAATAAAACATTAAAATAGTTCAGATGGAGGCCGAGTCTTCTTCCACTAGGAGTTAGTGGGTGCAAGTCTAATAGACTCTAGTAGACTTTAATAGACTTTGGGAAGGGGTCCTTGATGGAAACACCAGGGGTCTACCCTGGCCTCAACCATATGCCTGGCGGAAGAGCTCCGTCTTACAGGCCCTGCGGAAAGCTGACAATTCCGACAGGGCCCTCAGCTCTTCCGGGAGCTCCTTCCACCAGGTTGGGGCAAGGACCTGGTGGAATGAGCTTGTCCATAACAGTGGGTGAAGGTAAGTCCTGCAAATGCAGTCCTTCTAGAGTAGATCCTTAAAAACAGAAGAGGCCGGGGGAAGAAAACTCCAGTCTATTGCTTGGCTTCCACAAGCCTTGTGGTTAACGGCCGGCCTCTTCTGGAGCTGGGCTGGCATCATTAGGGATTCCGGAGAACAAAACAAAAATGTTCTGGCGGGAAGAGAACCTCCTATAAGCTGAAGTTATTGTTGTTGCAAGATCAAACAGGCATGCTGACTCCAGCCAAGCTCCAAACAAAAAGACAAAGGAGTGTGCCAGAGGGGAAAAGAGGAGTGCGAAGCATAGGCTATATTTTTCTCAGATTTCAAGCCTAGCTTCTTGTGGGGGCACACAGATGTTCCTGGAGGCACGAAATGGGTTTTCATATAACATGTCTCCTTTGCTCCTCTGTTGGGTTTGGTAGAGTCTGTCAAATTAGCTCTCCCTCGTCCTTCTGACTGGTAAGAAAGACGTTGCTGCCCATGAGATGCTGCTGTGGGGCAGACGGGGGTAAAAGGCGGTCACGTCCGTGTCTCAGATTAACCTTTGGAAAAAACATAATGCATGAAAACAAGAAGAAGAAGAAAGGAGGAAGGAGGAAGAAGAAGAAGAAGAAGAAGAAGAAGAGTTGGTTCTTATATGCCGCTTTTCCCTACCCGAAGGAGGCTCAAAGCGGCTTACCTTCCCTATCTCCACAACAGACACCTGTGAGGGGGGTGAGGCTGAGAGAGCCCTGATATCACTGCTCAGTCATAACAGTTTTATCAGTGCCGTGGCGAGCCCAAGGTCACCCAACTGGCTGCATGTGGGGGAGTGCAGAATCGAACCTGGCATGCCAGATTAGAAGTCCACACTCCTAACCACTACACCAAACTGGCTCTCAAAGTTGGGGCTGGCAACAAGACCAAAAGTTGCAGCTCGGGACTGGTTGGTAGGTGACATAGTTGGTACCTTGGAGGTAAAGAGGACCCTACTAGACTGGTCTGACTCATCTTGTGGTAGACAGCCTTTAGGTGATGAGATAGAGTCCACGGAGAAGGTCTCGGCATGTCCAATAGAAGAATCTCAAGTAGTAGATGTTGTAGAATGCCTAGTAAAGTTGTAATCGAAGAGTTGATGTCTGGTTATGAATTACTTTATGCTGTGTTACTGGCCATTCAACTTGTGGACAGCTGAGCTTGGCTACTGAGTCTACTGGAGCAGAATCTAGGCATGTTGTGAACATACTATCTATCCTTAGAACTGGCCCTTGATGGAGGTTACAGGCTTGTGGCTTGTTGAGGTCTGGGAGTTTCCATATCAGCCACTGGAATTTTACGTCGCCTGTTTAAGGTACTTGTGATAGGAAAGAATACAAGCTGTGCTTTTAAAGTATTATGGCTCATGGGAACTGTAGTCCATGGGCTTCTGGAAAGCCATAATCTGACCACCTCTGTCATAGAGGGTACAATGCTATGCTGGAGGTTCATCCCAAAGGTCTCTTTTGACACAACGAAGGTGTCAGGAGATGATTCAAGGCCACCAGCCGCGTGCACAAAGAGTCTCTCATATGGGGTGACAGCCGTGAACAGTAATGTTTACAAACAGCTTGTATTTGTTATCCTGTGGCTAGTGCCAGCTCTCTCTGTGTGGGGTAGTGGAGGTGGTATTTGTGAGAGAGATTGTGTAATTCAAGAGAGGCAAAATCACTCCCTTTGCCATGCCAGAAGCAAGCCTGGCTTAGTGGTTTAATGAACCAGGCCTCTGCCTCCAGTTGTGGGCTCCCAGATGGAGCTGGAAATGGATAGAATTGCCAATATTTCCTTTGCACATGCCCATCTCTCCTGGTTCCCTTAGCACAATTCCTCCTTAAGAAAGACCATAAATAGGGCTTGGGCAGAGCCAGAGCTGTGGGAAGCCAAATTCTGGCCACGTTGTTGTCGTTCTCAGGTAAGGATTTATGTTACCCTGCACCCGGCATTGTGTGGACGACTGGACCGTGTCACTTAGCCACACAATGGGAATATTAATGACCAGAGAACCGTCGCAGAAAGCAACAAGAAACAATGAGCATAAAGGCTCGGATGCATTTTGAGTCATTTTGGTTGCGTTTGTGCTCAGGTGTTCCAACGCAAGCTCCCGTTTCTTCTTGGCCTCTTCTGATTTTAACACGGATCCACTTCCCAATACCAGTGGGGTCAGTCGTCCAGTTCGGAAAATGTATATCGCGAGCGATGTTAGTGGAAAACAGGCCAAGGGTTTAGGCCGTTCCTGAAACCAGGCCTCCCAGATTGTATGAATGAGTAGAAAAAGCACCGGTCCCCCCACAGATCCCAAAGGGACAACCCTGTTTACGCCGCTCCATTGTGAAAGTTGTTCATTCATTCCTACCCTTTGTCTTTTAGCCAGTTCCCAAGCCATGAGATTGACCGCCTTTGCTCCCTCAGGAGTTCTTGATGGTGGGGCATCAAATCCAAGACCCCTGTATTTATGCAATTCCCCCGATGGTGCACACTGGTAGTTGCTTTCAGTTGTGTTGGTGACACGCTTGCAGAGAACTCTGGAGCACAAACACTCTTCCTTCTTCTTTTGTGTGTGAGAGAGACCGAGAGCCACCATGTGTGTCAAGGCTCCGCACGCTTTTAGAGGGGCAAGAAACCTTCCAAATATATGGATTTAATCGTGCTGGAGACAGCTGTGAGCAAATTTGACGACTGCTGTGTGTTTTCATCATACAGTGCGCTAGCCGCTGGACGTGGGCCTAGTCTCAGAGGCACCCAGCTTTTCTACCAGGCCAAATCCTTGCTCACAAACACGCCTATTCCCCTTCTATAGGTACGGGAGGGAATTAAACTCTCTTCCAGAAGCACAAACTTGTCTTTATAGCAGTCAAGGCATTGTTCGTTTTCACAACCCGTCCCAGGAGTACGCCTGCTTGGAGCCAACGGCGCTGCGTTTCAGAGCTCAAAAATAGCAGAATTAAAAATAAAATAAAACAGGTAATGCAGTTCTGCGGCCCACGATGTCTCCGATACAATCAGAGCGGGTGAGGGAGTTAGACGGGGACGCTATTAATACCTTCCCTCCCTAAACACGATCACCAGAGCCAGTGTTTCCCCCAGTGCTGCCTGCCACGCAACTCTGCGGAAGGGAAGGGGACCTGCCCAGGAAAAGGGTGAGGGCCTAATCTTCTAGCCAGGGTGCCTGGCTGCTTATGGTCCAGATTGCTGCAAAGCAGCCGGACAGATTGTGGATGGTGTTGGGGTGGGCTAGGTTGACACATATATCTCCATTGGTTAGTTCTCAGAAGGCAAAAAGCTACATCCAATCAGTCGGTATCTTCCCACACAAGATGGTCTGCACTTTTTTTTTTTTAATCTCCAGGGCAGGCTTTCTCAACCAGGGCTCCATACCCTTTTGTAAAAAGACATTGTTGTGTGAATCGCCTCAAGAGAACGGGAGGAGGGAAGTAATATAAATGACCTCAGGTTCCTATTCTACCTCCTCTGTAACACCAGCCCATAATTCAGCCCAGTAATTGGTGAGCATTGACTTACCAACTTCTTGCAACCCACGCTCTAACCAAAAGCAACTCGGAGGCGTGGCTGGGGCGTCACTTGCCCATCCCAGCAGACCCCTCTACCTGATCCTGCTGAGGTGAGAGGGCGCCATTTTGGAACCCTTGAACCGAGCCGTTCAGTTGCACGCTGGGAGGTGGGGATGGCCATCCTTGGCAGCAATTCAACGAACAATCGCTCTGCTTATGATTTCCCTACACACACCTCTGCTGAGCTATAAATAGCACCTTTTCTCCCGTTCGGCCTTGATCCCATCAAGGCCTTACGTAATCCCTTGACGTTAGCTAGGATCTTAGGGTCGTCGGCGGGGTAGCTTCAGCACCCATATTTTTCTGCAAACACTCTGGTTTCTGCTGCTGGAATCGGGGGGTACAAATCAAGAGCTTCATGCATGGTCCAGTTTCCAATCACGACAGCCTTTTCACCCCCTCGGGGACTGGAAAGAGGAAACCGGCAGTTTTGCGTATGAAGCGACCTCTTGTCACAACGGGTTGGGTCGGTTGGCGCTGATGTCTCCCGAGGACGTCGACAGATTGCCTGGTGTGGAGAAGGCTGCCACGGAGAGTCTGGACCCCTGCCCATCATGGCTGGTGAGAGCCAGCTGGAGAACCGGGCAAGCTTCTGGCTAGAAGGGACAATGGAGGAGGGTAGGGTGCCGCCCGCTTGTAAAGGAAGGGACGTCCCGCCCTCCTTTTAAGAAGCCCTCCATTGTGTAAAGAGGCAACAGGCTCGTTTTAGACCTGTCTGTTTGAAGGAGAGTTGGCAAAACCTTCCATGCCAGAGCAACTTCTGACATTCCCGAATGACTCATCCTCCCTTGACCCTTTCCAGCCTGGCTTTCGGCCCAAATTATGGGACAGAGGCAGTTTTGGTGCTCTCTTGGGCCGCTCTTCGGAATGATAATGGGAAACCATCTTTCTCAGCCTTGTTCCACCTCTCAGTGGCTTCCGGGGCTGTGAATTGCACCATTTCCTCATGACGTGTGTGGGACAACTGGCCAGAACGTTTGAGCTGGCTCTCAATTTTGAGTCTCTCTTTCTCACTACATTGATTTCATAAACTAGCCACGGCCGGAGTGAACTTGGCCCTGCACTAGCAGTTGTGTGTTGACATTATGTCCCCTGCTATACAACATCTGCTTCAACATGTTGGAAGGTGGCTTCCATAACTTTGCAGACAAATGTCCCCAACGCCATCATGACGCTCGGCTCTTGATCTGTTAGCCCCCATTGCTTGAGAACAGCTGCGTGTCTCTCCAACCAGCACCTTGTAGCAGTGGTTGGGTGGATGGAGGCAAGCAGGAGCCACCTGGATCCTCAATAACCAGAGGCGATGCCATTGGCAAACCCATGGCGTCATTGGTAATCAGCCAGCTTGTGATTTCACGGAACAGGCTGAGCGCCTAGATATGCTGCTGAGATATCACCAAGCTTCTTTGCTCACTGGCTCTTTCCTTTGTGTTCCCTCAGGTCTTCCTCGCCTAAAATGACCCAGCAAATGAGAGACTTACAGCTCACTCAGTCTAGGAAGCAGGCGGGTCCTTCCTCCCCCAATGCCGCCAAGAGGTTGTACCGGAACCTGTCCGGGAAATTCCGCGTGAACTACATGTCCTTCGACGAGGGGAGCTTCACGGGGAGGAGCGAGAAGGAGAAGCTGCGGAAGTCTTACCTTGTGAGTGCCGTTCGTGGACCGTGAGATTTAAGAATCATAGAATCATAGAGTTGGAAGGGACCTCCTGGGTCATCTAGTCCAACCCCCTGCACTATGCAGGACACTCACAACCCTAGAATCATAGAATCATAGAATCATAGAGTTGGAAGGGGCCATAGAGGCCATCTAGTCATAGAATCATAGAATCATAGAACCATAGAGTTGGAAGGGGCCATACAGGCCATCTAGTCCAACCCCCTGCTCAACGCAGGATCATAGAATCATAGAATTCTAGAGTTGGAAGGGACCTCCTGGGTCATCTAGTCCAACCCCCTGCACTATGCAGGACATTCCCAACCCTCTCACTCATCCACTGTCACCTGCCACCCCCTAAGGACTGGACGGGATGCGCAAGGAATGTGCATCCCTCCCAGTGGAGTTAGACTTTGCTCTTCAGCTCTCTTGGAGGTTCTCCCAGCTCCAGCTTGGATTAGATGGAGAAGAATTGCCCAGTAAGAACTGTGATAAAACTTCCCACCATAGATAGGTTACAGAGGAGAGGAGACTGATTTGAGAGGGAATCCTAAGAGCACCGAGGCTGGCTTTTCTAGCCACAGGATGGCAACCGCTTCAGGTTCTGCCTTTCCGCCCCGGCGAATGTTTCACTTGGATTTATTGACTTACGAAATGTGTGTGCCACCCCTCCAGAGACGCTGCTCGAGGAGGCTTACAAAAAGGTCACGCGATAAAGCCATAAAGCAGCATACAAATCATAAAAAATGAACAAGTTCATTCAAAAAATGCCCAAGTGCAACGCATTTAGCAGCCTCAAACGAGTCCCATAAGGCTGTTCTCAGGCTCGAAGCGGATTGTAACCATTTTTTAAGAATGAAAAACTCAGGCAAAAAGGTTACCTTGGCCCAGAACCTAAAAGAGTTGGGTAAATGCCAGAGCAATCTCCAGGAGAAGGGTAGATGGAGGGAGGGAGGGAGGGAGGGAGGGAGGGAGGGAGGGAAGGAAGGAAGGAAGGAAGGAAGGAAGGAAGGAAGGAAGGAAGGAAGGAAGGAAGGAAGGAAGGAAGGAAGGAAGGAAGGAAACTGACCAGTCCTCGGAAGGAAGGAAGGAAGGAAGGAAGGAAGGAAGGAAGGAAGGAAGGAAGGAAGGAAGGAAGGAAGGAAGGAAGGAAACTGACCAGTCCTCGGAAGGAAGGAAGGAAGGAAGGAAGGAAGGAAGGAAGGAAGGAAGGAAACTGACCAGTCCTCGGAAGGAAGGAAGGAAGGAAGGAAGGAAGGAAGGAAGGAAGGAAGGAAGGAAGGAAGGAAGGAAGGAAGGAAGGAAGGAAGGAAGGAAGGAAACTGACCAGTCCTCGGAAGGAAGGAAGGAAGGAAGGAAGGAAGGAAGGAAGGAAGGAAGGAAGGAAGGAAGGAAGGAAGGAAGGAAACTGACCAGTCCTCGGAAGGAAGGAAGGAAGGAAGGAAGGAAGGAAGGAAGGAAGGAAGGAAGGAAGGAAGGAAGGAAGGAAGGAAGGAAGGAAGGATGGATGGATGGATGGATGGATGGATGGATGGATGGATGGATGGGCATACATTCTGTGTAGGTTGAAAGGCAGCTACAGCGTCATTGTGAGTGCTTAACATAGTGCTGATCCGCACGACGCAGAACTCGGCAGCTGCTTCTCTCCACAGTTCCAAGGCAATGCCGCACTCTTCGAGGCCGTCGAGCTGCAGGACCTCGATAAAGTGCAGGACTTGCTCCGGCAGTACAGCCTGGAAGAGCTGGACCTGAACACGCCCAACAGCGAAGGCCTCCTGCCCCTGGACATCGCCATCATGACCAACAACGCCCCCATCGCCAAGACGCTGCTGCTGGCGGGGGCCAAGGAGAGTCCGCACTGTAAGTTGCCATTCGGGGGGGCCCGGCTTCCAAGCTTGGCCTTGTGGTTCCCGGATAGCAATTCTCTCTTCTTTGCCTCTCCTTGGTTTTATCCTCACAATGGCCCTGTGAGGCTGAGAGAGGGTGACCGGAGCAGGGTCACCAGCAAGTGTCTGTGCGGCAGAATGGAGATTTATTTGGACCTGCAGCTCCCAAAGCCCTGTCCAGCACTCCAACCACCACACCACCCTGGCTGCTGGTTTAGGTTTATGTATCCTCCTTTCTTCCCCAAAATGGCCCACGATGCGAAAAATAGGAATATGGTAGAAAAACGGGTCAGGGGTGTGTGTACCTGAATCAGCTCCGCAGGGCGGCTTCCGGCTTGGCTCAGCCCTTGCTGTTTGAAGTGTCCAAACTTGCCTGATCAGGTGAAGTGAAACGCAAAGATGCAGAAGTGACTCCATCTCACGTCTGGCCACCAGCTCAGAGCATCAGGGAAGTCCGGCCAGCCTTTGGGTCGGGAAAATAATACCCCTTTCTTCCAGCGGAGGGTTTCCTGCGAATGGGAGAGCATAAGAGGGGAGTGACTTTGAATCAGTATTTATTAGCACTCTGTCCTGAGAGATGGGGATTTTTCTCCTCCCACCTGCTTTCAGACTCACACAGACACGCTAAATAGATTGCGCTGGATCCGGCCTCGGGGGGGGGGATCTCTTGCTTGCTGGGTGGCCCACCCAGCCAGGAGCCACAGGCCTAGCTGGCCGGGGCCGCAGTGAAAGGAGCTAGTGAACTTTGAAAGAGGAGCGTATGTCTTTGTCGTCTGGCCATCGGAGCTGGGCAAGCCCAGAAGTTCCACTGAGAGCAAGCAGCGTGTGTGCACTTTTCCTCCTCTTGTTCTGAACCCTTGTTGGCGCAGGATTCTCTTGCGCAGGGCACGTGCTGCTGTGTACAGCACTGGCTTTTCAGACAGCAGACCCTCGAGGGCAAGTTATATGACCGGCCAACCTGTCACAGGGATGCTTAGCAGCAGATGGCTGAATTCCCTGGCGGCAGCTGCAGTGGCCCTTGTAGATCCATGGCTGCCCGCCACAGGCCACTAACATTAGGGCAAACAGAGGTGTGAGCCTCCAGTCGGTGCAAGAAACTTATTTTGGTGTCCCTGACACTGGAGCGGAGGGTAGGAAGGCTCCCCTGTCTTTAGGGACCAGAAACAGAGAATGGGGATCACCAAATTTCATTGTATGTGGTCTTCTAGGAAGGTATTCTATCAGGCCGGAGGCAAAACTGCAGAATGCCGTCTGCATGCTGACTGTCAGGTTCGTTTTGAACGGGCAGGTGCCTTTTGATGCCTTCCGCAAACGTGTCCTGGCCATAGAGAGGACTAGGTTAGAAAACCTCAGATTTCCTGAAGACTGTGGACCGGACTGAATTTCTTGATCCGCAGTAAAACCAAGTGAGGATCGCTAGCCTGCAGGAGCAATTGTGGGTGTAACCTGGAGGCTTTTTATCTCAAGTTTGGGGCGAGGACTGTGCTTCTTGAGTTTGCGAGGGTTTTCCAGCAGATCTCCTCAGTCAAAAAAGCACAGAAGGATCCTTTCTGGGGGTGTGTTTTCTTCTTCCTCTGTGCTTGTGCCTCATCTTCACCGTTTCTTTCCTTTTCTCCCTTCCGCAGTCATCAGTCTGGAGAGCCGGGCATTACACCTGTCGACGCTGGTCCGGGAAGCCGAGCAGCGGGTCAGTGATCTCACCGCTCAGGTGGTGAACGAGGTGCCTCACGCCGACGGCTCGGAGAAGGAGAAGCAGCTGAAGTCCTGGGAGTGGCACTATCGGCTTTACAAGCGCATGAGTGCTGGCTTTGAGCATGCCCGTGAGTCTCTGGTGGGAATACACCCAACCCCCTTCCACCCAAGTAGATCAGGGGAAGGGATAAGGCGTGTGTTGCCTCTGCAGGGTGGTTGGGATGGGAAACCTTGGCCGATTCTGCACTTACTTTGTTTATTCCGCTGTGCATCCTGCTGAATTCAGATCGATTTGAACTCAGGTCTTCCTCTATCCCCCCCTCCCCCATTGAAACAGAAAAGTGTTCTGCATGTGATTAGGGAAGCTCAGAAAGAGGGTGGGGAGCCAAGTGCAGCAGGAGCTTCTTTCTTTATTTTCTTGGGGCCGGGGAGAGGATTGGAGACAGCAGAGGAAGGGGAATACATTTTTCAAATATCGAGGATTATATACACTCCAGGATATTGCGGGGGAAAGGCCCCAGTCCGCTATAATAAAGATATGTCGGTCTCAAAGATGCCTGTATGTCTTTGCTGTAGCAGACTGCCCCGGCTGCCCCTCTAGCTCTTCCATCCCGTTTGCTTTTTATCCCTGCTGCCACCTCTCCAGCTTCACTTGGTCACGTCAGAGACTGCAGGCTCCTAGGGCCAGTTTTTTCCTTTTTCCTCATGATGGACATGGTGGGCAGGGTGAGCTCACATTGGTTCATCTAATGGAAGGAGAAGAAGACCTCCTAGAAGTCTGCAGTGGGTCACATGCCGGAGAAGAGGGGTCAAAGTTTGCAATAGCTGAAGTGCGTTGATCTTTGGTCATAATAAGGAACTCAACCCAGCTCCCCGTGTCAGGACAGGTTAATCATTTGGTGTTCGGTAGGATCAGACTCGGAGGGCTCCGAGCAATAGTAGGAGAAAGCAACCCTGCTCTCCCTTTAAGCCGTGTGATATTTTTTTTAAGGGAAAAATCCTTCCTAACAGGCACAGTGAGTTCTTAAGCATGAAGGCCGGCCCAGCTGCCGAGCCTTGCTGAAAGAAACATGCCTGTGTCGCCAATCTGCTCTATCTGACTGCGCAGCCCCATTTGAAACCATGTCTAATGCTGCGGGGGAAATGCAGGAAACTCAGCCTGTTATTCTACCTCTAGCCCTGATTCCGTCTCCCTGACGCAGGCACTGCAGATAGCGTTCAATAGGAGTCTTTTTGTAAAGGAGGCCAGACAGAGTCTTTCTGCCTCCCCTCTTGGGACTGTCTCCATGCATGTGAGAAACCAGACTGAAGAATCATTCCTGCAGCATGGGCCCTCCTTCCCTTGGACATGTCCCCACTGATGCTTCTGCTGTCTGTTCACAGGGGTTCCCGATCCACCCACAAACGTTCACCTGTCCGTGGCCAGCAGCACTTCCGTGGAAGTTGCCTTCCAGGAGCCTCTGAGCGTCAACTCGGCTGTGGTCACCAAATACAAAGGTAATGCTGCGGCTCACCGAGGGCAATGTTGCCCGAACTTTTCATTGATCTTTGTCCCTCATGGGCCGGAAATCCTGTCCTGCAGAGTTCTACTTATGTACTAATTTGTCATGCACCCCTTGAGAGTCAACGAGAAAGGGAGGTTGTAAGTGAAGACAATGAATAGTGTCCAAGTTTCTAATGTGTATAGGCAGCTGCTGAAGATAATAAAAAGGACAGTAGTGTCAGTGCCCAAGCAGACTCTTGGTTGAAGAAATCTCTTTATTGCAAGGATTAGCAAAACAGGTACATGGGGCTCTTTGCTAAAACTGAAGTTTGCAGAAGCCTGTCTAATTACATGGCTGTCCCAAATAAATAAATAAATATACAATATAATATAATTCAATGTCCCCATGCCCAAGTCTGCCAAAGTGAGAGCAATAAAACAAACTGCCCAAGACACACCAAGAGAGTGGTCCCTGCCATTCAAGGTCAGGATGACCAGGAGACTCTTTGGAAAATTCACTGCAAGCCTCCCCAGGACTGGAAAGTCAAAATAGCAAAGTTCACAAGACGTTTCCCAGCAGCCCCTGCAGTTTGCCCAAGCACAACTCCATAACGGTAGCAAATAAACAGCACAGTAGCATACATGATAAATGCAACGCAGATCACTAAAACGTCATGGCAAGAACGTGGGAAAACAGGCTCTCGACACAACGTTGATGGGGGAGTCCGAAACCAGCATTTCGTATTTAGTTCAGCTGTCTGTCCCATCACGTGACAGTTTATTGAATGTCAGGTTTTAATTTCTTTATCAACAAGCTTCCAGCCCTCATGGTTGTAGGCACAGGATGACGATTTCTGCCTCAAAAACACCAGGCCATGCCTCTATTGAGGTTCCAGTGACAGGACCTTCCCCCCTTCTACACACCGTTTCATGCCTGTGCATTTCCCCAAGTTCCCAAATGATGGGCAAGCCCCAGATCCCGCCTCTCTCTCCCCCTCGTCATTGATCGTGTCCCCTCCTCACTGACAGTATAGTTCTAATTTTGTATTTGAAGTCACGTTTGAAAACAGAGTTGCTCTGTCTTCTCTCCAGTTGCCTAAAACAGTATAAAGAAGTGACTGGACTGGCCACTGAAACACCTGCGCAAAAACGTTTGCCTTCTCCTTGACTAGTCCAGCTCTGTTGGCTGAATCCCTCTCCCTGCTTTGCCAGCGGGCGCTGCTCTGGAGTTTTTGCAGATTTCCTGAGTAACGGGGTCAGGAAAGACGTCAGAACGGTTCTTATCGGTGTCCAGTTCAGGCCCATCTTCTAGCCAATGTGGGGTGGTGGTTAAGAGTGGCAGCATCTAATCTGGCAAGCCGGGTTTGATTCCCTGCTCCTCCACCTGCAGCACTCTGGGTGGCCTTGGGCTCCTCACAGCCCTGATAGTGCTGTTCTCACTGAGCAGTGCTGGCTCTCACCGAGCAGTGCTCCTCTCAGCCCCACCTTTGTCCCAGGGAGAGGAAGGGAAGGTGGTTGGAAGCCCCTTTGAGACCCCTTTAGGCAGCAAAAAGCGGGGTATAAATACCCGCTCTTCTTCTTCTTCTTCTTCTTCTTCTTCTTCTTCTTCTTCTCCTTCTCCTTCTCCTTCTCCTTCTCCTTCTTGCTGCTGCCGTTTGGACCCCCTGCCAAAAAACGTGTTTCTTTTTCATTTTAACACCTGCTCCGCCCCGCGTAGATTTCCCATCCGCTGAAGCCCCTGTGCATCCTGTCATAACGTCGGCTCCCAGAAGAATGTCCCCTTTTCCAGTCCCCACCAAATCCTGCCGCTTAATCTACTTTGTTGATTTCCCCACTCCCCTCCCTCCGGGGGGCTTTGTTTGGTCCACCTGTTCTGGGCTGTCTTTTATCTCCGGGTTCATCAGCCTGCCTGCTCCTCCATCTCACTGCCGGCCCTGCATGGACGACGGATGCCTTCTCTGCCAAGGACCCGCCCGGGTCCGAGCGCCTCCTTGGCCAACGGCATTGCAAGTTCAGCTGTGGTGGGGGTTGAAAATGGGAAAGGTGTGCCCCATTGCAGCTCCTCCATTCGGTTGACACCCCCCCACACCCTCCAGCTCTTCCATTCCTTTATTTTTTTCTCAGACATTTTTCCAGCCTGCACAGCTGGCCCCGCTGTCGCTGGTTCTTCAGTTTCACCGTCAATCCCCTCGCAGCAGCTGGTCCGTCCCTGGCAGCCCAGCTCCCTAATCTCGCCCTGTCGGCCTGCCAAGCGCTACCTCCTTCCCTGTGCCGATGAAAGAGCCACGGTTACTGACAGCGTGGCTGTGCTTCTCTCTTTGTCTGCAGTCGAGTGGAGCGGCTCCCCCGCTTTCTCCCCGCTGCTGGGCGAGGTGGTGATCGACAAGCTGAGAAACCTACGCGTCACCATCCGTGGCCTCGTCTCGGTGAGTGAGGGGCTGCTCCGGAGGCGTGGACACCCTCCCTCTCCTCCTGGCGG
The DNA here is from genome assembly GCF_049243985.1 of Paroedura picta. Lineage (NCBI taxonomy): Eukaryota > Metazoa > Chordata > Lepidosauria > Squamata > Gekkonidae > Paroedura > Paroedura picta. The sequence continues at coordinate 19,237,010 of NC_135385.1, read as the reverse complement.
CCTGGCGTCGAGTTGCCGGAATCTCAGCCCATGCTGCAGGGACCCATCAAGTCGCACGCGGGCGTTCCCAGGCAATTTCCAGCCTCCTTTCCTTCCTCCGTGTAGGGCAGATTCCAATGAGTAGCCGTGTTGGTCTGAAGTAGCACAACAAAACCAGAGTCCAGTCGCACCTTTAAGGCCAACCAAGGTTTATTCAGGGCGTGAGCTTTCGAGGGCAAGCACTCGAAAATCCCAAAACAGGATGGATTTTTGCTCTATTTTCCCTGTCATGTACTCTGAGGAAGAGTGCTTGCACTCGAAAGCTCACGCCCTGAATAAAGCTTTGTTGGTCTTAAGGGTGCCCCTGGACTCTGGTTTTATTGTATTCTGTACAGGGATTGGACTTCCTTGTGCATCTCTAGGGTTCCCAAGAGGGCCATCAGGAAATGGGGCACTAAACTGGTGAGTGTTGGCAGGGATTGCAGACCCAAGCAGGGAACTGAGGACACCACACACACACACACACACACACACACACTTCTGTCTTCTCCTCTGCCCCTTTTCTCCTTTGGACCATGGCTAAGAGCAGTCGGCCTGCAAAATTCTTCCTCCAACTTAACCGTACATTCAAATGAGTAGCCGTGTTGGTCTGAAGGAGCCCAATAAAATCCGAGTCCAGTAGCACCTTTAAGACCGACGAAGAGTGCTTGCCCTCAAAAGCTCACGCCTTGAATAGATCTTGGTTGGTCGCAAAGGTGCTACTGGACTCTGATTTTATTGTCCAACGTCAACAGTTCTTCCTCCGGCATCTGTTTCATGGGGTGAGCGAACCTGCAAAGCGGTCGAATCCTCAGGCAGGCTGCTTATCCCAGCATTCTAGGGCTGCTGCAGAACAGACATCCCAGGTCGGAAGATGCCAGGGACGAACTGCGGGGCATTTTGCCTGCACAGCACCACTGAGTGAAGGCCTGCGGGGTTTGGGGTTTCCATTTCTCTCTTGTCCCTTTTCGAGCACATGCTAAATGAGAGACCCCTTGGCCTCACCGTCCTGAAGGCGCTTGAATCGCCCCTGGTCACGAAACGCAAAGTGCAGCGGGCATCCCCGCTTGGCCATGCGGTGTGTGGTCAGAACGGCTAAGTATCCTGAGGCGGGAAGCTCTGTGCCATGGAGGAAACAGAGGAGAAGAACTCAGGAAGCCGTGTGGCCTGTGGGTTTTGTGCTCTGTGCCATTCCCCCCTCCCTGCCGCCGTCCCCTGGCACTCTTCCCCACTCCCACCCTCAGCCTATAAATCAGAAGTCGGTTCACCCTGACTGCCGCCACCTGCAAAGATGAAACCCTCTCCTCCAGCCCCATGGCTAATTGGAGACGAGAAGCACTGACTCCCCACCAGCCCACAAGTGCGTGGAAGTCCCGGGCGGCCGGGGCCTGCCCCCTGCCCCTGCCGTTTTATTGCTCTGGGAACGACGGGACCCACGCTGCCTGTCAGCTGTCCCTTCCCCGTTGTGCGGAGGACGGCTCCCAGAAGGACATGCATTTGGAAGAAACCGGCCATCAGCGAGCCTGATTGCCCCTCGTCCCCTGTCCTTTCACGAGCGCCGAAAAGAAGGCCCGGCCTTATTGCCAGTGGAAATGTTTTCGAAGCCCTTTGTGGAACAGCAGCCGACTGATTGCTCGGCAGGCTTTAGGCGGGCTCTTACGTGGCATTTTGATTTCGGCCACGGGGGAACACCATGGAAATATGAAGCTGGGCTGATGGGAACAGTCCAACTTGGCCTTTCGATGGGGGTAGTTGGGAGGGTCTCTGGCGTGGCTTAGTGGGCTGAGATCTCAGCCCGTTGGCTCCTTTGTAGTGCAGCGTTATTTCTCCAGGAGCTGAGCAAAAAGAAAATGGCGCGCGATGGGTTAATTTCCTGCACACCCATTTGGATGGCCCTGAAGTTAATCTGGCTTGGCTCGTGGCTAGAACTTGGCCCTGGGAAGGCCCGGGTGATGACTTCATTACCGCGCGCCTCCGGGAGCTGGAAGCCTCAGACCCTGCTGGGGCCTTCCTCGCCCGGACTGAACTCTGCTTCACCTCTTGTGAGTGTTGCAGAACGGGCAGCCCAGCAAGGAGGGTCCAGTTGGCCGCAGGAAGGCCACCGCAGGGTCTTGGGCCTCCAGACCCTGGCTCGTAGCAATGACGTCAACCCAGCAGAATTCGCGTTACCGGAATCGTTTTGGACCAACTATGGATTCTTCCCAGTCTGAGGTTTCAAGTTGTTGATAAATCCACCGGAGCTGTCCTCTTGAAGTCCACTAAAGAATCTGTTCCAAAATTCTTTGACTCAAACGTGGACAGAAGGAGTTGTTGGAGAGTCATCCCCCATTCCATCACACCTACTGGGCTTCTTTGCTGCAATAGTTGATCATGGAGAACATCAGGGAGATGGGCAACCGAAAGCACCTGGGGGTGGACCGCCAGGTTGTCCTACATCTCTGTTCAATTTTCTCCCTTGTCCTTTCCCCGCAGGGCACTGCTTACTATGTCCGAGTGTTTGCCTACAACATGAAGGGTTGGGGACCTCCTCAGATTTCGACGCCGCCCTTCGCTATTCCCTCCAGTAAGTGTGGGTGTTAAGAAGAGTTGCGTGAGCCTTGAGGCTGGTTCTGGGATGTTAATTTCATGGCCTCCATGAGTGGTCCTGTGTCATCTGGATCCAACAGAACCGCAATCGCACCCGTGTAGGAAGGCCTCCCTTCTTTTGTGAAAAGTACCTGGTCCAAAGAGAACTATATTTGGGAGAGATTTGAGTGGGGCAGTGGCCGTAAGGAGAATCCGTGCCGCCTAGGACGACAAATCCACTTTGAATGGGGTTGGGGTTGGGTTGGCATCATTCTAGCTGCTTTGCGCTGTATCTTGGGGCCGGGTAGAACATGCATGCCTTCTTGCACATATTAAAGAAGCCCCCTGCCCACACACACACACACACACACACACACACACACAAAATCACCAGCTTTTGTCACGTAAAAGTGTGAGGCACCTCCCTGGGTGTTTTGAAAAGCACCTAAAAACAGCACTAGGCCTCAGTCACAGCTAATAGAGCTGATCTTTCCATGGAAAACAGCGGCATGGCACTCTTTTCCACTCAAACCCTCAGCCTATAAATCAGAACTTACAATTAATGTAAGTTGATGTAAAAGAGCTGGTTTCTCACCCACAGACACACGCTTTTGCACGTGCCGTTCGGTAGTTCTGCCGCCCGTAACTAAGAAGCAAGGGGAAGAGGTTGTGTTTGTTTGTCGAGGCAAGGTGGATTCTCGCTGTGGCTCCGCGGACTTAAGAGAACGCAGAGAGGCTAGATTTTCTTTGTTCACTGTGGTTTGTCTTCTCCTCCTGCTGGTGGCAGCCGTGAAATCCCACCCTCCTGGCAGGCAGTGGCTACTCCTGTGGCCTGTGCTTGTCGAAGGCGGTTTGCACCTCTTAAGCCTGAGTGGGTGCCCTAACAGAAAAGGAACATGAGACATGGAAGCATAACCCAAGGGCTCTTCACTTTAGATGCCTGTCTTCCTCCTAAACAAGGGCCCCAGCAAGAGAGGTTCATTTTAGGGACGATGATGATGTAATTGGGAGGACGGCCGGACTACGATTAAGGCTCTCATGACCCATGTTCATCTGCCTACCAGCTCAGAACATCTTTCTTGCTTGTGTTGGTGGAAGAGCTTTGGCCTGGGGAATGTGAAATGCCTTCATAATCCAGGAGGACATTGGCATGGGCTCTGGGCTGGTGAGGGCCATGAATTGCAAGGGACTCCTGATGCATTGTGCTGCCTTTTTTTTTTTATCGCCTTCCCGTTCAGACTGGAGAGAATATGACGGGCGGGCCCCTCGGCGAAGGGGGCAAGCGGAGGCTTTAGACCACCTCCTCACCCAGGTGAAGACGGTGCACCAGCACTGCGTGTGTCACGGTGAGTCCCAGGGGTGGCTGCTGAGGCTGGCTGGGCGCCTGCAGCTGGACGATCTCTAGATTCAGCGGGAAGGGACAATACTAAGCCAAAGCTAGCACGGAGGGCATTGGCTGATCAGCTCGAAAAGCAAGAGAATGAGAAGCAGCTCTGAAAAAGACTCCTGCCTGGGAGCGGTAGGGAAAGGGGGAAGAATGCTAATGCTCCAGGCATAAGGGGGATGCTTGGGAGGGAGAGAAGGAAGGAAGGAAGGAAGGAAGGAAGGAAGGAAGGAAGGAAGGAAGGAAGGAAGGAAGGAAGGAGGGAGGGAGGGAGGGAGGGAGGGAGGGAGGGAGGGAGGGAGGGAGGGAAGGAAACTGACCAGTCCTAGGAAGGAAGGAAGGAAGGAAGGAAGGAAGGAAGGAAGGAAGGAAGGAAGGAAGGAAGGAAGGAAGGAAACTGACCAGTCCTAGGAAGGAAGGAAGGAAGGAAGGAAGGAAGGAAGGAAGGAAGGAAGGAAGGAAGGAAGGAAGGAAACTGACCAGTCCTAGGAAGGAAGGAAGGAAGGAAGGAAGGAAGGAAGGAAGGAAGGAAGGAAGGAAGGAAGGAAGGAAGGAAGGAAGGAAGGAAACTTTGCCTCAGGTTTCAAGAAGGGGGAGCCGATACGATCAGGGTGCCTGTCCGACTCCAGCTTTCTGCTCCCGTTTGACTCTCCTTGGGATGGTCCAGCTGCCACCTCTTTGGGGATTTTCTCCGTCTTTTAGATTAGACTAATAACGCCGTCCCTCACAGGGTTTTTAAGATGAACGTAATTATAGAAACGCAAAGCACAATTAAAGTAATCTCTGTGCCTTATACTCTTATCTTCATAAACAAGCACACATCCATATGCGTTATAGATTAAAAACTCGTCTTTGCTTGTTTCCTTTCTGCAAGACCTTTATAACTACCCCCGTCGGAGGAGGCGGGTCTAACCGCGCAATCCTAAACAGAGTCATGCCCTTCGGATTCAGCTGATCGGGCGTGACTTTGCTTAGTTGTTGCAGAGTCAAGTGAGAAACCCATCCCAAAAGCTGCAAAGAGTCTCCAGAGGTTGCATGGCTGAACTAGAGAGCCAAACAAGCCATGGGGAGAGAAACCACAGGCTCCCAGAGGAAGAATGTACGGGGAAAGTAGACGCTTGCGGGGAAAGAAGAGCTGAAATGCAGGAGACTGAAGCAAAGAAAAGTCAAGGAGGAATGGGGCGTGTGGGGAGGGGGGACTCACACAAAGCCCAGGAACTGAAGGATCTCTTTGACAGTAGGCAGGATGCGTGCCAAGGTCTTGATTTTGAATAGCCAGTCGAGTCTGCGCCTTCTGGTCTCTGCGATACGCAGACAAACTTTGACAAAAACCAGCGCGTTCTTTCCCAGCACCTCCAGCCAGATGGTTCGAGTTGCGTGTACATCCTTATGACAGTTTTCTTCAGGCTTCTCTGGGGTCCACCCTGGTTCTGAGGCCTGCGCGTTTTGTGAAAGGGGATGGCCTGGTGAATGGTGATGGGGTGGCGGCCGTATGAACAACCACTTCTGAGAGCTGTCTCTGCTTCCCAGAATCCTGCAAGAATCAGCCACAGAGCAGGAAACACTCTGTCTCCAAGAGCCTCAAGTATCTCTTCCATCCTGGGAGCAAATTCTTAAAAACGCTGAAAAGGTAAGAAGGATGATGAGGAAGCAGGCAGAGAAGAACTGTGAACTGTCCCTACCATCGTTGCATGCCTGCCCTACTTACTTGATGAGTGTCCTGGGTGGGAGGGTAAGGGGAACCGCTCCTTCACTTCCACTTAAGTATTTCATTCCACTGATTCTTTGGGCTTCCCACCATGCTGGACAAGCGGTGCCTTTTCTTTCCTCCCAGGGGTCTGTATCTGGCATCCATATTCTACAAAGATGACCACATTCTGATGACGCATGAGGATCAGATCCCCGTGGTGGAGATAGACGACACCTACTCTTGCCTGCTCATGCAGGACTTCCTCTGGTTCACCAAGGTGACTCTTTACGTGGTGGGACTGTAAAAGCGGGTTCATACCCAAGGTCCATTTTGTCAGTGTCCTGGACAACCCGATGTCTTCCAGGACATTCCACAAGCAAGGCATAAGGCCAGCGATGTCATTGTTCCCAGAAACACACCATTGCTCCTCCCCACCACCACAGCAGTCTTAGTCAAAAGCACTCAGCCTCCGAAGGCAGTTCTTGTCTTTGCCATCTCTACCTTCCACGCATGTGTCTCATTCTCCTTTGAAGTCATCTAAAAACATTGCCCTTTCCTATATCTTGAAAACTGGTGGATCACCGTAGTTAATTAGAATCATAGATTTGGAAGGGCCATCCAGGTCATCTAGCCCAACCAGGTCATCTAGCTCAAGGCAGGATGATCCTAAAGGAGCCAGGATAAGGATCTGATCAGCCGCTGCTTGAAGACGCCAGTGAGCGGGAGCTGCCCATGAAGAAGTACTTCCTTTCACCTGTCCTGTATCTGTTACCAATTGATATCACTAAGAGATTCTGAGGCCTCGTATTATGGGAGTGGAAAAAGAAGCTCTCCGTATATACCCACCTGCATGCACTGAGCACTTTTACAATCTCACAGTGGGAAAACATTATATTAATTTAAATATTCCCCTAGACCAGTGAATTGTCTACCTTTGAAGTGACAGCAAATTAATTAATTAATTAATTTATTTATTTATTTATTTATTTATTTATTTATTTATTTATTTATTTATTGTGTGTGTGTATATATATACACACAGAGACTACCTACCTACTTATCTATCTATCTATCTATCTATCTATCTATCTATCTATCTATCTATCTATCTATCTATCTATCTATCTATCTTCACTACCTCATTATTAAAAGAAATAGGAATTCAGAGAAAGAGCTTCTGTAGGAGCTGACGAAACTCTTTTAGGGGCTCACCGTCCAACAAGGATGGGATCCCAACCAGGGTGCAAAACATTTGCTTCCAAAGATGCTGCCGTTCAGGTTACTTGGCTGGGCTAGAGCGTGATGGGACTCCTAGGCTGACCTAACTGCCACCACTGCTGTCCTCGGCGCAGGTATCTTGCATGTGGGACGAAATCCTCTGGCTGCGTCAGTGTGTCACCGTCTCGCAGTCATCCTGCTCCTGCATTCTGCAAACCCGCTTCAAGATGCTGCTGGCCATCTCACAGATGCAGGTAAGGGAAATGCCTCTGTGGAACGAGCTGGAGGACGGGGGATGATCTCTGGTTGTTGCCAGTGGCATACAGAAGTCACTTGTGCAGCTGGTTAGAGGCTTGCCCTGTGCCTACGGGCATAGTCAGTGGAAAGCATGTCCCTTTTTTGTCAAACGTGTCCCTTTTTTCTCCCCCGGTCTCTGCGCAGGGCCTGCTGGGCATCCAGGACCTGGGGCGGGTCTTCTTTGAGCCTATCAAAGACAAGCAGGGCAACATCTTGGTGGTGACCCTGAAGGAGGTGAAGACCAGCCAGACCTTCGAGAGCGTCCGCTGGGTTCCCCTCCCCAAGCTCCAGACAAGCCGCAAATCCGTCTCCTCTCCCGAAGAGCCCACCGCGCTGGACACGCTGCTGATGAGCATGCAGGTAGCTGGCCTGCAGTTCTCAAACATGCATCGACTCCTTTCTTACTGGGGTGGATCTCTAGCTGTGCATGGCAAAAAGAGCCCAGGTTCCCTCTCTGGTTAAAAAGGGGGCTCAGTCTTAGAAGGGCTGGAGGGGACAGTGGTCTCACTCATCCCCAGTTAGCCACATTGCCCTATGCGCTGCTATGCACAGGGCAGACCTCTGGGGTTGAAGCCGGCTTCTTGGAGCCAAGGCCTGGTGGGGAAGCTAAGCAGTGCCCTTTGGGCAACACACAACGCCCGGCATTTGCCAGACTTCTGCAGCTGTCGTGCTTCCTTTCCGTCTTTTCCCGGCCTCCGCTCCTCCTCTTGCCTGTGCTGCAGCCGCGTTCTCAGCCAGTTAGCACGTCTTTGCAAAGGCTGCCCTCCCCTGAGCGCCCGGCCTTTCCTTCTCTCCCGTTGACCTCTCTGGTCCTCTCTCTCTCTGTCTCCTTTCACTTCCTCTCACTCAGCCAAGTGTCTCGGAAACAAAAGCCACTCGGGCACCTGTACAAGGGGCTATTGAGACGGCTTATTCAAAGCCCTCGGCAGGATTAGCAAAAGGCCAGAGCGCTGAAGGGCCAGTTCAAGGCTGCCTGCGTTCCTGGGGGGCTGCAGCACCGGTCTGGCTAGCTGGCCAAACAGCCTCCTTTTGTGAGGTTTCCGGTGCCTCCCGGCCAGGCCAGTCTGCCTCCTGGGGCTTTTGGGCCTGCTGGACGCCGGAGATGAAATCGCCACATGGGGCTTTTCAATCAAGACTCAGCAACGGCTCATGGTGGCTGGCTCTGTATTTTATCCCAGCACAGTTTCGGCTTCCTCGCTCCTTGTTGCCTTAGCCCGGCTGTTGTGTTGTGTTGTGTTGTGAGTCTGGGCGGGGAGGGGAGTTGTCTTTTGCGGCAAGGTTGACAGAATCCGGAAGACGTGCCCTTTCCGTCCCGCAGGACAAGCTGGCTTACCACCAGAGGAGCAGCCAAGTTCTCCCCCCTGGTCTCTATTTGGGCTACCTGAAGCTCTGCAGCGCCGTGGACCAGATCCGAGTGCTGGTGCCCGAACGGCTGCCCAACATCCTGTGCCACGTGAAGATTCGGAGCAACCCCAATGTCTCCAGGTAGAGCTGAGTCGATCGCCGAAGGCAATCAGGATAACTTCATGACATTTAATCCCGCACCGCTTGATCCCGAGCAGCCAGGAGCTCAGAAGGACTCTGATGAAGTGTAGCTGCGGTAAAGCGAGCAGGTGTCAGAGAGAAGGAATCCCTGGGCAAAGTCTAGCTGAGAAAGTGAGGTCAAGTGGAACAAGCTCCCGGAGGAGATCAGGGCCCTGACGGAGATAAAACGGTTCCGCAGGGCCTGCAAAAGGGAGCTCTTCCGCCAGGCACTTGGTTGAGACCAGGTGACATCTACAGGGCCCCTGCTCCCTCCCAAAAATCCCCCCAGGCATTCTGCTGTGGACCTGTCCACATCGTTATACTCTGTTCCCTCTGTTGTAGTGTAATGTTATTGTTATTTTAAAAAGCTGAGTTCCATGTAGTGTTTTCTGCGTTTTATGTAAACCGCCCTGAGCCTCTGGGAAGGGTGGTATATGAATGAATGAATGAATGAATGAATGAATGAATGAATGAATGAATGAATGAATGAAATGTGTTAGACTGAGGCTGTATGCTGGCCAGCAAGCTGGAGGAACTTCCAAGTCCTCATTCTGACCTCAAGATGTGGGGATCGATCTCTGGGGCCGGCAGCATAAGGATGAGGCTTGGAGAAGTCCCCATTGCATGAGGGCTTCCGTCCTGTCACTCCAGAGAGGGCCGTGAAGTTTATGCTCCGTGTGAAGTCATTCCAAGTGAGAGTGGCTAGGCTTCACATCAGGAAAGAATAATGTGGCCCTGGGAAGCTCCAGCCTGGGATTCCCCGGCCTCTTTCCAAAACATTCGGCTTTCTCTTTTAAAAGATGGTGATGGTGGAAGCAGGGAGGGTCCTGCCTCTTCTCAATAAGACGCAAACCTGCCCCTGCGGTGCTCAGTCCGAGGAATGCCGCAGCAGTAGGATATCTTACACGAAAATTCACCACCGTTTTGGGACGAAGCAGTCAAATTCTGGGCCTTCTGTGCTGATTCCCCTCCCTATTCAATATGCCCTCTTTGAACCAAATTCCTGGGGTCAAGTCTGTGCCCTGTTGACACAGAAGCACCAAGGCCTGCTTCAAACTTTGCCGCGTCTCCTGAGCGAGAGGCCTTTTTTGCAAGCGGCAAAAACGCACAGATTGGACAAGCCGGCTGCGTGCATGCGCCCGGGTTAGATTGGCTTTTCCACCTTCTTCCTCTTCTGCCAGTTCATCTTGGTTTTTGTTTTTTTTGTCTCCTCTCCAAGGGAGGAGTGGGAGTGGCTGCAGAACCTGGCTGGGATGGAGGAGCCCGTTCCCGCTGAGCAGGATCTCGAGGCCACCCCCCAGAATCTCTTACTCCAGGAGCTCCAAGGTGCAGTCAAGGAACTGATGCAGCTGGTTAACATCCCTTTGCATGAGGTAGGTTCAGGGATGGGGGGGCACTCAGGCAGCGGGGACCGAAGGGCAACACAGACAAGCGACAGGACGCTTCTGAATTGGTGCCGGGCGACATTTTTGTCGAATTCTGCCAGCGAAGAGGCAAACTAGATAAGACGGAGGGAGGTTTGTGCGGGATGTTTTGAAGTGTTTGCGAATGCCAAGAACTTTGGGCCAAGTCAAGGCTGAGGAATGTGTACCCAGACATTTCCAGTCCCAAAATATATCCCCCAAATATCTTATTGGTACTTTCTGGTCAGCAGAAACCGTATTCAGGATTCCAAAACGCTAAATATTGTTTTCTGAAAAATCCTGCGGGTATTTGGGACTTTCTGGGGGTACTATTTTAATGTACCCAGGACTATTTTAAGGTCATTTTTAAGGGTTCCTTGACACGGAAGGGGCAGGGGAGCTGTCCCAGGCTGCCTGTCCAGTCATGACAAATCTCACGTAGCGTCCACAAGAGCTTTTAACTGGATGGGGCCAGGTTCCTCCAAACCTCACTCAGGTTTCTCCCAGCCATGCAGCAGCTGCAGGGAATGGCTTTTTAAAAATAATGGAGGGCTGAAACGGGCTTGGAACACTGCCAAAGGGGGCAAGGACAGTCGTATGATTGGCAATTTGCTTCTCTGAAGTTCCCTCCCCCTCCATAGGAAACAGTGGTGACAAGTAGGATGGAATGGGGGGGGAGTCCTTGGGCCCACAGAATTGGACCCCTGTTTGGCTGGGGGGCGCCATCCATACAACAGAAGGAACTGGATTAAAGGGTCGTGGCATTAGGAAGGTTGAGAACCAGTTCGTCTAGAAGGAAGCCATGTCTAAAAGGTTTCAGAAAGGGGGCCACTCCCTCGTAAGTGTCGGCTTTTGCAGTTCCCGCATGGGTGAAAATTCAGTGGAACCTGGTCGCTTGGGAGAGCCCAGTGTAGGATCGTTGGACAGCCTGGATCCTGCCATCGCCTCCCAAGAGCGATGGCTGAAGCAGTTGATGCTTTTTGGAGCCCGTCCTATCCGTTCCCTTCCCGTCATAACAGGCAGTGCAGATTTTGCAACACAGACGGATCAAGCGGGGGTCTCCCCCCACGCCTGACCCACGTTCGACACCCCCTCCACAACGAATCCAACCTTCTGTCATGTTTGACCCCTCTAGGCCAAAGATTTCCGTCTGTACAGTCAGGAAGTCCTGGACTTCGGAGGGCACGTCTCCTTCCTGTTGCTGCTGCCTCCCTCGGACGACGTCTGCACCGCTCCCGGACAGAACAACCCTTACACTCCGCAGTCCGGCTTCTTCACACTCCCCCTCCAGATCTTTGAGCTAGGTAAGCGTGACTGCCAGCAGACAGGGGAACATTCCTCCTGAGGGAATCAGGGCCCTCGCCCACTTCATCCCCCACTTCTGATTCTTCCACATGGGACGCTACCACCCCACCACCACCACACTGCGTTTCCTGGAAGAGCCCGAAATCGCAGAGGAGGTGGCTTGCTGGAGTTTACATTTCCTGGTGCTCTGAAACCTGCCCTGTGTGTCGGTACTCTTCATTCATGCCTTGCCTTCCTCCCCACTGGGGACCCCAAACAGCTTACGTGGTTCTCTTCCTTTTATCCGCACGGCCCTTTTAGGTCGGGCCGTCCGGCTTCGGCAGGCTGCTCCCCCTTCGACCTATCGCTTCTGCTGACCGTGACCCTTCTCTTTGCTCCCCAGTCCATTTTTTCACTTACGACCAAGAGTTCATAACTCAGTACTGCCAGGTGTCCGCCCTCTTGGAACTGGAGTCGCTTCTCTCCCAGCAGAGCCTCAGGGAGGCCTTCTCCGACGCAGAGCTGACCACCGCCAAGCAGAGGCACCAGCAAGTCCAGGACTACATGCAGGTTCGTGGGAGAGGGGGCTTTCCCAGCCGGCCTCTGGTCCTTCCGCTCCCCTGCCCCCTGCCGATTGAGGGAAGCGCGCTGATTACGTCTCTTTGCGTCCAACAGCAGATGGAGGAGATCTGGCGGGAGATGCGCTGGATGATGGACGCCCTGCAGCACGCTCGGTACAAGCAGCTCTCTTGCGGGATCCGGCTCGTGGGCTTCCTCGAGGAATCCAGCATCGCGTTGAAGGAGAAAACCCAGTCGACCTCTTCTCACTTGGACTTCCTCCCTTCGCCTACCCCGTCTCCTGAAACGAGTCGCAAGCTGAATTCGGGTGAGGGATTCCGGCAGCCGGGGCCTCTGCACCAACTCTGCTCTGAGGCAGGCCTCAGCTCTGAGATGCTACTTGCTCTCTTGGCTCCGTTTCTGTCTGTTCAGAGCGGAAGTGCATTTGCGCCTTGCTTTTGTAGACCCGAGGTTGCCAAACGGTGGCTCTCCAGCGGTCCGTGGACTACAATTGCCATGAGCCCCTGCTCTGCTTCTGCCCCACGCCACGCACAACCCTTCTGACCTCTGCCACTTTTCACTGACCTCAGCGATGGTCCATAAAGGCTTGCCACTTTTTCACATTTTACATGCAGTGGTTAACGGACATGTGGAATCTGATCCTATATGTATTCTTGTCCGACCCTGAGTGCATAGTGTGTGGCAGGGGCGTGCAAACTGTGGCTTTCCAGATGCCCATGGACTACAATTCCCATGAGCCCCTGCCAGCTGGCAGGGGCTCATGGGAATTGTAGTCCATGGGCATCTGGAAAGCCACAGTTTGCACGCCCCTGGTGTATGGAGTAGTAACCACCCCTGGATCTCTGACTCAATGCTTCAAGTACTGGCTGAGTCCCGACTTCTTTAAAGCTCAGCTGGAGCCCTCCCCATTCACCTGCTCAAAGAATACCTGGAGCTGGCAAGTTTTCTCTTGGATCCTGAGACTTGGCAACGTACGAAAGCAATTAGCAAGGCATTTTCTACTTGCCTGGAGAGTTCCCTTAGCTGGCGTACGCCGTAGACTGTCAGACAGCTGAGCCTTCTGAGGTGAGGCAAGAGACTCCGACTGACAGGAGGGACCAACAGGGACCAACCGGTCGCTGTGCTTCTCAGCCATGGGCAGGTAAACAGGTACACGGTGGAGGGACTCGGGCAGGTAGCCATGGGGAGCCCTGGAGCACCCGAAGCCCATTTTAACAGGAAGGGGGCTGGGAGGCCTCTACACCCCCCCCTCCCCAGTAACTGAAGAGCTGTCTCTAGAGCAGAGGTGGTCGAAGCGTGGCTCTCCAGATGTCAATGGACTACAATTACCATGAGCCCCTGCCAAGCTGGTAATTGTATTCCTTGGGCATCTGGAGGGCTGGCAGGGGCTCGTGGTAATTGTAGTCCATGAATATTTGGAGAGCCGGCAGGGGCTCATGGTAATTGTAGTCCGTGAACAGCTGGAGAGCTGGCAGGGGCTCATGCTTATTGTAGTCCATGGACATCAGGGGAACTGGCTGGGGTGCATAGCAATTGGAGTCCATGAATATTTGGAGAGCTGGCAGGGGCTCATGGTAATTATAGTCCAGGGACATCTGTAGAGCTAGCAGGGGCTCATGGTAATTGTAGTCCAGGGACATCTGTAGAGCTGGCAGGGGCTCATGGTAATTGTAGTCCAGGGACATCTGTAGAGTTGGCAGGGGCTCGTGGTAATTGTAGTACATTGACATCTGTAGAGCTGGCAGGGGCTCATGGTCATTGTAGTCCAGGGACATCTGGAGAGCCACCAATTGGTCAACCCTGCTCTAGGGAATGCACTAATGTAAAACTTGTGTTTCCAAACGACAGCCCGTCTCCATGCATGAAACTTCTAGATGTATATATTTTTTTAAAAACCATCCGCCTTGGAATCAGCCCCGAATCACAGAGACAAGGGGGCAGCTAACCTCGGCCGGTGGCCTGCAAGAGACCGTGAAATCCGGCCGGGTCACGTGCTTCTGGATCTAGGGAGAGGAGGAGCAGCGCTGAACATAATCCATCCTCCCATCCCCACTGGCTGACGCTTGCGGGCTGCAGCTATTCCCACAGAGAAGTGAAATCGAGCCGTCGAGGCCGTGAATATCCCTACGGCGCCACAGCCAGTCGGTCTGAGGGCCTCGAGTCAAGCCGGCCTGGCAAAGCGTCCTTCTTGAAAGGCTGGGGGAAACGAACCGAGCGAGCATCACGCAGGGGGGTGGTGCCGGGGAGGGACGGTTGAATCGGAATACGTATCATGACACTTCAGTGAAACGCTCTTATTTTACTGACCGTGGAATCAAAAAGCTGCCACGTGACAGCCATTCAAGACTCTTTTATCAATGCATTTTATTTACGGTCCTAGACCAGCCAGTAAAAGACATAAAACTGCAGACATCCAATCAAATACGAATGGATAAAAACTAAGAAACAAGAACAATTGTATATGGATCCAGTCTAAAAGTATTAGAGCAGGGGTAGTCAAACTGCGGCCCTCCAGATGTCCATGGACTACAATTCCCAGAAGCCCCTGCCAGCGAATGCTGGCAGGGGGCTCCTGGGAATTGTAGTCCATGGACATCTGGAGGGCCGCAGTTTGACTACCCCTGTATTAGAGTATAGGGTTGGTCCAGCTCTGCCTTATTTTTGGAGCTACCCGAGCCCCTTTATTAATAATTTTCATTAGGTCTTCATTCAAGAATCTTAATGCCGCTGTTTTTAAAAATTGTCCTCCAAGGAAGCCGCTTCTCCCCTTGAATGTTATCAGCCTTGGGTGTTGTTGTTTTCCCCATATTTTCTCAAACGTTTTACGCAAAGCCGCGGCTGCCGTCGCAGGATTCGTTATCTAGATTAAGCTGTCTTTCCCGCGACTGACATTTTAATAAGAAAACTGAGATCATTAACCTTAATGAGCCCCCCCAGATATCCTGACAGCGCAACGGGAGAATCTGTTGGGATTTGAGACCTGGCAATCTTGAAAATTATCTCAGGTCCCTCTTGGCACGGGCTTGCTCGGAATCTCACCCAGACCACAAACCTCCTTTCCACACGTCCTTCTCCAGAAGCGATGCGCCCCGAACCCGGCAACCCAGTAACTTTTGGTCTTCTTCCTGCAGATTCACACGGGCTATCGGATGAAGAGGGCTCGTCCGAGGTGTTTTTGGCTACGGACAGCGACTACGACTCCAGCAGGGCTCAGAGCCCCCGGGAGCTGGACCTCGTCTACCCCTCTTCAGGGCCTGAATGCTGCGGCCGAAGGAATCCCCGCCCTCTGAGGGACAGCGCCCCTGACGTCCTGCAGAGCCACGAGCTGAAGGCCGCCCCGGTCCTTACCCAGGAGCTCCGGCCTCCCCCTGAGCTCTACGACAGCGACTTTGTGCTCCCCAGCCGGCAGATCGAACTGCTGCGCATCACGGAGAAGCGTCAGGCGTACTGCGTCCGCACCAGCAGCCTGGATTTCCCGAAGCCCTTCTGCCACGGGGCTAGGAAGTCCTGCCCCGGTTCGGTCGACAGCTCTCCGACGGAAAGCAGGACTGCGGGCCGACGCAGCCCCGTCCGGTTCGGGGCGGGCTCAGCCTTCAGCCCGAAGCACGGCTGGCCCTCGGAAAGCTCCGAACCCGTCTTTCGGACACGCTCGGTCGAGTGGACTCGAACCTTCCAAGAGGTGCCTGAGCCGGGGCATGTAGCCAACCGGGGCAAGCTGCCGGGAGCCACGGCACTCTGCGTGTGCCCACAGTACGACACGGGACTCTCCGAGGAGACAAACATTAAGGTACTGCTGAAATCCTTGCCCAGCATCATCCGATGCGGTCCTGAGGAGGGGGAAGGCGGGGCTGGCAGCTGCCTTTCTCCGCATCTGAGCCTGTGACCCCTTTCCTTCCTTCAGGGGGTTTCTGCAAACTGGGTTTTGTTTACTCATGGGCATTCTCAGTATTGCTGCTTGGGGTGGGAGGGTGTCTCCGGAACTGGGGACAACGCTTCTGTTCCACATGATCTGAAGGTGCCTCAAACCAGCCGGCCCATGTAGTCTTTCTCCTTCGCTTGCGTTCTTTAAAGAACAGAATTGAGGGATGCCGTTTTTTAGGGAAACAAAACCGGCCTCTTCTTAGCAGTTCTACAAGCCGTGACACCTGCGGTCCGCGTGGCCTAGCCCGTGCTCCTTCCAAATACTCCGTACGTGAAGATGGATGACAAGCCCAGAATGAAGTTGAAACACAGTCCTTTAAAAAGTAAAACTAAACTGAGTCACCACCCTGAGACGGTCTTGATTCTGAGCGAGCTGATCCCAACCGCCCTCAGCATTTGTTTCCTGTTGTAGGAAATAGCGACCATTCCCGTAACAGGTTGATTTCAGTCCTTGGTTCTCTGGATAATACCTGAACACGTGCTGCAAATTTTTGGAGAAGCCTTCCTCCCAGTGGGTTGTGTTGCTTTTAAGGAGGCTGCCAGGATGTATAAAGAGAGTCAGATTTCCAGCCAGGTGACACTTAGGGGAAGAAATCCTTGCTATGTGGATCGGAAAGGGTTGTAATAGTGTTCCCTCAAGGTGCAGGAATACGGAGCCCCAAGAAGTAGTTGACATGGCGAAGGGGGGGGGGAGCCACATTTAACTCCACATTTTGTGAGCGGCCTTATTGGTTCAGATCACCGCACCAGGAAACCTCATGTTGACAGCTAGGAAGAATTGGTTCCGAAAATGAGCCCGTTCCCGGGAGCCCTGTGAATTTTCCCAGGGTCGGGGTGGGATGTGACCCTGCCTTGGCCTCACCTTTCTCCTTTCTTCTCTCCATTCTCCTTGCAGGACACAGGGGCATTCTCTCTGGCATGTCCTCTTGTGGCCCAGCACAGGAGAGGGAAGAGCTGTGTTCCCTTAACGGAGGAATTGAGGATGCCTGTAAAGGATTTTGGCAGGCCAAGGTCAGTGCAGACGCAGCATCCCAGCGGTGGTTTAGGGAGCCGGAAGCGGGCCATGGGATCCTCTTTCAGAACCAGGATTCTGAAAGGGAAGTCAGGAGCTCCTTCATCAGGGCTAGCAGATATCTAATAGGCCAGACTAGGGCCAATTCCGCACACAGAGTATAATGCACTTTCAATGCACATTGAAAGTGCATTATCCTCTGCGTGCAGAATGGGCCTAGAACAGAAAGAAGGGACTGGGTGCCAGAGGGGGAGTTTTCTCTGAGAGCAGGAGGAAGCGTACGGTCCCTAGACTATAGTTGCATGCTCTGTTTCTGCCTCCTTGCAAGAGAGGCAGCTTTGGGGTTAATTAGGCGAAATGATTAATTAGCAAGGAAGCCAGGGGACTTGGGAGATTTTCCTCCAAAGCCCCCGAGAGTGGCAATCCCGTCTCACACATCATCACTTTGTGTTACTTAACCCATGGAAAAGATTTAGCATTTGTGATCGTTGCCAAAGCCAAGCGGCGAAACACACTGACCCAGGGATGGGTTTTTGCAGAACTGCATCCCTGGGCAGGCAGATAAACATGGCTTCTGAAATCAACAAGCAAGGAAAGGAAGGAGCCCGAAACGGCCTGATCGATTGCGTGCCGGAGGGACTGGGGCTCAGTCGGAGAGAGCCTGCTTGGCACGCAGGAAGTCCCAGGTTCGATCCTTGGCACCTCCAGGTCCAAAGAGTGGGCAGTAGAGACCCGGGATAGCTGCGGCCAGTCTTGAGCAATCAAAACTGGCCTTGACGCATCAGTGGACCAATTCAGTGCATCGGATTCATGTGCGACACTAAGACAAGGCTGGCCAAACCGGGGCTCTCCAGATGTCCACAGATTTTGGAAATTCTGGGTAGTTATATAGTGGGGGGGTAGCTTATTTGGGTCTGTGTGTCCCCCCCCCGCCCCCATTTTGTGCATTCCTCTTTATCTGACACACCTTTGCCTTCGCACAGCTGCACGTCACCCACAAGATGACGGCAGAAGAGGTGGTGAAGCTGGCGGTGGAGGAGGTGAACGGGCTCTCGCGCAACGTCCTGGGAGACGCCGACGCTTTCTGCTACGCCGACGAGCAGCTGAGCCACTTTGGACTGGTGTTCGTGGCCGATGGCGTGGAGCAGTGGCTGCCCAAGGACTTCCTTCCCCTCTCGCTGCAGAAGGCTTGGCCCGACGGGAGGTTCTACGTCCGGATCAGAGAGACATCTCCCCTCCTCTTTCAGTACGGGCCAGCAACAACCGTATGAGGGGAGGGGAAGGGGAAGGGGAGACAGTGAGGAAGAGCTAACTTCCGGCGAGCGGGCGGCTCATCACCAATCTTCCTTCCCGAAAAAACACTCCGGGCCAGAGACCACGGGCCAAAACAGGAGCACCCTTGGGCAGTGTGTTGCTTTTGTGTGAGTGTGCGTGTGGGTGTGTTTGTTTCAACCAAAGAGATAGCGAGACTGGGGCGTTACGGCTGCTCGGCGTGCGGGTTGGGCACAGGGGCCTTCTGGGGAGCGGGATGAACCTTTGCAAAGACTTTCAGAAGGGAGAAAAGCTGGTGGGGAATGACGAAGCAATATGACATCACATTTTCCCCCGTTAGCGAGAGGGGACGCGCAGCTGTCTGCTACGATTTCGGCCAAGGCGGGCCCCGAAGTTTGGGGCAGCTGGGGAGGAGGGTGAGCTCACAAAATTGCCACGTCCTGTTCCCTGTTCTTGTTTCACTGTCACTGGAGCAAGGGAAAATGGCCCATGATTCTTCGAACGTGCCCGTTTTTTCGGTTTTTTGCATCAAAAGTGCACAACGCGCAAAGAACCGCAAGGGATGTTCAAATGGAAGGAGGACAGGAAGTCCTGTCTCTCTTCCCAGTATGGAAGTCGCACTCTGCATCTGGAACAGAACCTCCTCCTCGTAGGAGGAGAAGATCTCTCTCTCTCCTGTCAGCAGGTGGAAGAGCGACTAGCTTTCGGAGGCCGGCCTTGCGTTGGTCGCCAGAAGGCAGAGCTCCTGAGAACATTTAAGACCTCCTTACGCTTCTTCCCCTTCTGCTTCTCCCCCCAGCCTTTGGTCTCCTGCTTCCACTTCCCCGAGGGAGGGATCTGAAAGGGGACACAGAAAAAAGCTGGGGGAACGTCCCTAGGACTGGCACCAGGAAGGTTATCAACTTCTCCTGAGGAAACCAGCCTGTGCAGAGAAACATTTCTTTCCTTCTTGCAGTGGGCATTGGGGAGCAAAGCAATCATAGCAGCCTGGCAAACCGTTCCACTGAGGTTGCTTTTATCCGTCTCGTCTTCCTTTTACCAGATCTTGCTGTCTACTCTGTGAGGGTAGAGAAAAATGGCACATAAGAACCAACTCTTCTTCTTCCTCTTCTTCTTCTTCTTCCTCTTCTTCTTCCTCTTCTTCCTCTTCTTCTTCTTCTTCTTCCTCTTCCTTGTCTTCTTCCTTGTCTTCTTCTTCCTCTTCTTGCTCTTCCTCTTCTTCTTCCTCTTCTTCTTCTTCGTCTTCTTCTTCCTCTTCTTCTTCCTCTTCTTCTTCTTCTTCTTCTTCTTCTTCTTCTTCTTCCTCTTCTTCTTCTTCCTCTTCCTTGTCTTCTTCTTCTTCTTCTTCCTCTTCTTCTTCTTCCTCTTCTTGCTCTTCCTCTTCTTCCTCTTCTTCTTCTTCCTCTTCTTCTTCCCCTTCTTCCTCTTCTTCTTCAATAGGGTGCTGTAGTTTCTCTCTACAAAACGTTCTATCAGAAGTAGTCTTCAGCAATCAGCCTTATATTGTAAGACGTATATCTTGCACGTCCAAATTCTCCAGTAACATAACCTAGAGGACAGATACCTTGGTGGACAACTAATTCTAGTAGACCCCACCGTTCTCCACTGCATTAACTGTTAAACTGGGACTTAGTGCTCCAGCCTTTGAACATTTAGGCGTCCTCTGAAGTAAATCCCTCTTGAGACAATGTTCATGTTTACAGATTTGGAAACGTTGATGGAACGAAGAGTAGGAAACGCGTCTCCCGTTAGGAGTTTATCAGGTTTTTTCTTTCCTCTCTCGGTTGTTTTTCTGTTTCCGTGCTCGTGATTGGTTGCCCTTGTACATCCGGTAAGCATGAAGTTTTGTTACGCCACCTGGTCTCTTTGTCAGCCACAACTTTTTATCAGAACTGTGGTCCATGGTAAAGATGTCCGCGCTGCCGGAAACGGCCCCATCCTTCCTCCTCATGCCACAACGCCCTTTTCGGTGAACACCTCTACCCTCCCGTGTCACAAAGACGACTGTTCTGAGCTTAAATTCTGGGTTTCAAAGGGTGTTGTTGTCTCTTGAAAAAGTTTTCAGCTCGTGGACAAACAAAAAACTTTCCAGAAACAGTGTTGGTTGGCTGTATTTCACTCCCGACTAAACGGTTCAGGGAGAGGGAGCCGAATTGCGTTTCGCCGTGTTGGAATTCAGGGCGGAAAGATCGGGACGTGAAAAGGACCGTAAAAGTGGAGCGAACCTTTTGGGCTTCCTTTCCCTGAGCAAGATGAGTGAACATTTATATAAAAATGAGCTCAGCTCCGTAAGGGGAGCTCTCTTTGTGTGCGTGAGCGTGCGTGCGCGTGTGTGTGTATATATATATATAAATAACATTGATTGTATCCCCTTTAATTGCTTGAGTTTTCTTTATTCGTAGTTCAGGCTTCAGTCCTGAAAAGCTCAGCCGGAAGGTTTTCTCTGTGCCGAACTCCCTGCCGGATTGGTGCCATCGTGTCTGCGCAAGCTGCCGTTTTGGGGGTGGCCCGAAGGCGCCTGCGTTTAAGTGTTCTTTTTAAATAGCATCGCTGACTGAATCCAATAACACTTTATTGCAGCACAGAAAAGAGCGGCCCACAGCTCCCCGGTATGCCCCTGCCGTCACCAAGGCGCATCAGCTGTGCCGAGCTGCTGTCTCCAAAATAGCTTTGATTGTGACTGGAGCCGCACCCTTCCAGGTGAAACGTGACTTTGCTTTCCAGGTCTATTGGAAGGAAGGAAGGAAGGAAGGAAGGAAGGAAGGAAGGAAGGAAGGAAGGAAGGAAGGAAGGAAGGAAGGAAACTGACCAGTCCTCGGAAGGAAGGAAGGAAGGAAGGAAGGAAGGAAGGAAGGAAGGAAGGAAGGAAGGAAGGAAGGAAGGAAGGAAGGAAACTGACCAGTCCTCGGAAGGAAGGAAGGAAGGAAGGAAGGAAGGAAGGAAGGAAGGAAGGAAGGAAGGAAGGAAGGAAGGAAGGAAGGAAGGAAGGAAGGAAGGAAGGAAGGAAGGAAGGAAGGAAGGATCTTCATGGAACAATTCACAGCACGTAGATTGCCTTAGCTGAACATTGCCCTGCACTGAAGTTTCCATATCAAAATGCATGCTGGGCCTGCATTTCCTGTTCTCACTCTTTCCTTCATCAAGGGGACTTAGCATAGCCCTCCAACACCCCTGAAAGAGAGGTGGTGAAGATTGAAGGCGACCTGTCCCCTGCCAAATTCTAGCCACTGCACCATCCTGCATCCCAGGAATGCCCTCGCCTCCTGTCAGTTAACTCTTCGCTCTCGAAAGAAGACAGGTTAAGGCAAAGATTCATTAAACGAGTTGCCTAAAGTGACAGAGCCAGGCAGTGGCGGAGCCAGGATTGCAATCAGGGAGTTTCCAGATGCTGTGCTCCTCACCCCTTAGTCTCTGCCTGCCGCAATTTGAATGCGCTCTCATTACAAACCAGTGTGCTGACAGGCCAGGAGAGGCATGTGAGACTCCCCCTGCCTCAACACGCACCTAGCCAGGCAATAGCTTGGGGAACAGGGAGGGGCGTTCCCGAAAAGACGCTTAATAGTCATGCCTTATCTTCAGAGCAGCTGCTCTCCCCTAGTAGGCAGAAGCAGCTGCTTCCAGAATAAACAAGTCCCTCCAGAAAAACTTTAGGTAACTGGGGTCCAACTCAGCACAAAAGGAAGGAAGTCAGGATAGCCAGCTGTGTTGGAGGCTGGCGGGAAGAAATCTGCTGCCTTCCACGGACAAGAGGGGGGCTGAAAATACCTTGTTGCATGCCACATCAGAATCAGTTCTCACCACACTGCATGCCGCCATCCAAGACACCTCAGGCCACAAAGCAAGATCACCAAAAAAGAAAGAGAAAGAATCCTAGAGTTGGAAGGGACCTCCTGGGTCATCTAGTCCAACCCCCTGCACTGTGCAGGACACTCACAACCCTCTCTCTCATCCACTGTCACCTGCCACCCCCTTGAGCCTTCACAGAATCAGCCTCTCCGTTAGATGGCTATCCAGCCTCTGCTTAAAAATCTCCAAAGATGGAGAACCCACCACCTCCCGAGGGAGCCTGTTCCACTGAGGAACCGCTCTGACTGTCAGGAACTTCTTCCGGATGTTGAGACGGAATTTCTTTTGAATTAAGGGAAGCGTTAACAGCAAAAAGAATCATCGCCGGGTGCCAGCGGTCTGAGCATCTGCAGTCTGTGCCCTCTGGTTTAGTGTGCCTGGGTGGTTTCAGTTTGGGCTGCCATCCCAGTCCCCTCGGTGGGAGTATCCGTCCTCCTGAAACGCAGCCCCTTTTCGTCCTCAGCAGAGCTTCGTGTCGGGACAGCAGGAGCCAGGTGATGCGTTGAATTGAGCTTCGGGAGAGGGAAGGCTAGACGGCTGCCATCAGCAAGGGGATTAGCAGCTTTCCCCGCCCTTTTGGATTTCGTCACCCTCCGTTTCTAATAACACTGGTGACAGCACTTTGGCAAAGGGGAAATGTCCCCTGGGGCACCCATTGGGCAATCTACGTCTTTGCCATCTATTGATCCACACAAACACACACACAGACTCACGTGCCTGGAGAAGACAGGGCTTTAGAATCATAGAATCATAGAGTTCGAAGGGGCCTCATGGGTCATCTAGTCCAACCCCTGCAGGCTCTGTGGGAGGACAATTATGAATGGCTTCATGTGGAGTAGAACACGTCCCCTCAGTGGTAAGACGCAAAATTCAAGTACAAGGAAGACCTAGGGCGCCGTTCGGAAGATTCCACCGAGAAATTGGCATGATTTGCTCTTCCTCTCCTTTATTTGAGCTCTCGAACTAGCAGCCCCTTAGAATTTCCCCTTTGTTTGTTTACTTAACCCAAAGGTTTGTTCACTTAACCCGAAACCCCTACAAGGGGAAACATAAACTTGGAAAGAAATTGATTTAACTGGGTCACCGGGTTGGTCTGAAGGAGCACAACAAAATCGGAGTCCCGTGGCACCTTTAAGACCAGCAAAGATTCATTCAAGGCGTGAGCTTGGCCTTCTTGGCCATCTCCCATCCACGTTCTCACCATCTTCCAAGATCTGGTGAGATCAGGCCGCAGGACGGTTGGTGAACTCTTGCTAGAACTTCTACGCTACTCCTGCAAGCGTTCTTCTGCGAAGCATCCCAGCGCTGTTGGCTGCCGTTTCTTCTCAGCCCTCGGGGTCCTGGGGAAGGGGAGAGAAAAGCTTGCTGTGATGTCCAATCCTGGGTCTTCCTAATGAGCAGCGGAAGGAGAGCTCCAGAGATGGACGGGGTGTGAAGGGGGCTGCTGAACTTTTTGGCAGTGCCTCTTTCTGGTTCTTAGCTGGGCCTTCATCGGCATCCCAAAGGGATCCGGCCTACCCAGTGTCAAAGTTCAGGAGGGCTACAGGACAGGGTCCTCCTCCGGATAAGATTGCAGCGGAGAGAGGGTCAGCCCTTTGGGTTGCTTCGTTTCTCACATTGTTTACACTGCAAGACCCAGTCAGTTGAAACCAGATTCTAGTATTGACTAAATTTATCTGAAAGGGTCTGGGAAGAGGCTAACTAATTATAGACCCCTGGATCTTAAAGGAAAATTCCTGGGAGGGGGGGAAGGGACATTGGGGAGGGAGCAGTGGCGAATTCTGCTCAAACCCTACTGGCCTTACGCACCCCAAGCAAGCTGTCAGATGTACATCTATATTATATAGCATCTGCAAAGAGTGCAGGGTGTCCAAGGAAGAGATGCTCTTTCTTGAAATATGTCACTAGAAAACCGTCAGGAGAGAACCCGTTTGTATGACTGTGCCACTAGAATTCCGGGAGCTACAGCTAAATTAAAAATTTTTTTTCTTGCTGGCGATCCACTCCCCCCAAAACCCACACACACACACACAAAAAAAAAACATAAAACGGTGCTTTATTACCACACAGGAGGGACCTGCATGTTCGAATTTAGATGCAGGCTGAATCCGATCAAGCATCTCAAGTTTGCTTTTTTGCAGTGTTTGAGCAATGCGCATGTGTCCAGTGGGGGACGCAAAGGAGGGGAAGTTCCCGAGAAACGAAGGAATTGAAAGCTGGAATTCATGCCAGAAATTCAAATTGGAGGAGTGACACGCAGTGCGCAACGCAACTGCAGAACAGTGAAAGAACAGACCTCCCTAGTGCTGGTATCCAAAGGGACAAACTTGCATTTCCTTCGTTTTACTCTTTTCTAGATTATAAGCTGCTCCTCCCAATTATTTCCAGGTGGGTCTTGCTGACTAGGAGTACATGGCGTAGTTTTTGTTGAGTGCATTATCACCTAATCTGGGACAGGCGGAAGGTGGGAAATGTAGGATTCCGAACAACAGTGTGTTGTGTCTCACAATGAAAGCAACAACTCTGAACAGCAGCCCTCCTGCCAGCGTCTCTGGTCAACGGGCTCTCCTGCGGCCAGCAAGAATTGCTTTCACCGTGCATTCTTTTTGCCCCCCCGGTTTTGGCAATTGGTCATCCACAGACACATGATAAGCACATCTAACTTAAAGAAAACAAATATCAAGCATGATAGTCACTCCTCCTTCTTAAAAGATACCAAAGCAGATGTATTAAAGGAAACCAGGTGGGGATGATGACATTCAAAAAGACCAGTGGTTCTCAACCTGGGGCTCCGGACCGCTTTGGGGGTCGAACGGCCCTTTCACAGGGGTCGCGGCAGGGCAAGCAGCTTGGCTCGGGGGGGGGGGGGCGCCATCCACACAACAACCTTGCGGGGTAGATCGAGAGAGAGCGTTCGTCTGTCTGGAGCAGCGGAAAAGAGCGAGATGGGCATGGTGGGGCAAGAGGCAGAACTGAACTGAGAAACTCCAGGAAAAACCCCAATTTATATACAATCATGAACCATGGATCTTCACGCCATTGCTCAGTTTTTGTTTAATTTCCATGAAAGAACACTTGCATCATTTGATGGTTGGGGGTCTCCACAACATGAGGAGCTGTATTAGGAAGGTTGAAAACCACTGGCCTAGCCTGATTCCCATTACGAGACATGTTCAGCTTGCTGACTCGGTCCCTTTTCAGTTTATACATTTAACATGAATGTCATAACCGGATTTGCTAGGCAGGCACCATTCTCTCGGCAATTACGCACCAACGCCGGGGCCCTCCTGCTGCAGCCAGAGATCGAGACCGAATCGATGCCGGACGCTTTGTGCAGACGACGTAGGAATTCGCACCCAACTCTTTCTACCAGAAAAACGAAGGTACTGTATTCAGTCACGGGACACGGGATGGATGAAAAATGTTATACGCCACCGAGATTGCTTGTTATTGGGCACAACTGCTGCTTGTGAGTGAAATTAAGGCCAGCCCCTCCTTTTTCATGGCATACCTGGGGTGAAAACCTTAGCCTTACATTTGAGTAGACAGAGTGCTTGTTTTCAGCAAAAGGCTGCTGAAATGCAACGGCCGAAGGCGATATTTCCCAATGAGTCACCAAGCTCCAGGTTCCTTGGAATCTTATTCTCATGCCGCAAGGTCTGAGCCTGGCGCCTTGATGACGCTTAAGTAATAAAAACTGCCTGAAAAAAGCACGTGGAACAGAAGTCACCCCGGTAATGCCATCCTCACTGTGGTTTTATCTTTGTCGCTCAAACCCAGGAAACACGTACTCTGTCGCACAGGTTTGAGGGGCGTTTACCAAAATCAGGAAGCAGAGAGTTTGCAAAGGATGATGATTTTGATTTTAAAGGCTCTCCAACCATCCCTGAAAAGGTTTTTGGTGCGTGAGCTTTCAAGAGTCAGTTTCCTTTCTCAGAAAACTCACACCCATACACACACACCCCAGATCTTAGATTCAAATGGGTAGCTCTGTTGGTCTGAAGTAGCACAATGAAATCAGAGTCCAGTCGCACCTTGAAGACCAACGAAGATTTATTCAAGGCGTGAGAAAGAGTGCTTGCACGCGAAAACTCTTGAATAAATCTTTGTTGGTCTTAAAGGTGCGACTGGACTCTGAGTTTATTGTGCCCCAAATCTTGTTGGTGCTTAAGGTGCGACTGGACTTCGACGGCGACCCACTTGGCTGCCCTCTGAAACCACCATCACTGAGGACTCCATCTTGGGATAAAGACTGGAATAAATAAATAATCCCTGCTTGTGATAAAGAGCGGGGCAGGCCAAATACTCCCCACCCCGTCAGGCTGGGGGCAATCCTTTTCCTTTCTTACACACTGAAAACGCGTACTACGGAGCACAGAAGATTGCCGCGTCTCCGGCCGACGTTTGAAAAGGTTTTATTGAGGTCCTGGGTTATTGAAAATTAAAGAGAGATTTATTGGGGGGGGGGAAATTGGATTCTGTCAAAAAAAGAAAAAGCGGTCAGCAGGGCTGTTTTGCAACTCTGTCTGTTTAGAATTAGATGGCGAGATACCGCATCGAGTTCTGGGGCCGTGGTGTCTTCGTCACGTTTCTCCCTTTGGCTAACTTGTTTTCTAGACAGCCCGTTAAAAAGGGAACTTATTCGTTCTCGTTCTCATTCTCTCTGTCTCTCTCTTGCAACCTTCTCTAAGAGGAATACCCTACCTCCACTTAGGTTTCGAAGGAGGGTGCTGGAATCTGGTTTAAGCCCTCGATTTTACGAGTTGGCCACAAAAATCTTGGGCGGGCGATGAGGTAGCCATTCTTGGTGGCTTGGATAGTACAGGATCATTTCCCCCAAAGGTCTAGACCAGGGATAGTCAACCTGTGGTCCTCCAGATGTCCATGGACTGCAATTCCCATGAGCTCCTGCCAGCAAACGCTGGCAGGGGCTCATGGGAATTGCAGTCCATGGACATCTGGAGGACCACAGGTTGACTACCCCTGGTCTAGATAATTGTGATGAAGAAGTGTGCTTGCCCATGAAAGGTTTTATATATATATTGAATAAATCTTCCTCCATTATGCTAGTAGGCCAGGGTGTTACAAGCAGTTGACGTACGACTCAAAAGCAGCCAGTCCCACCAATGTCACGTGATACGTGATCGTCACGATGTGTGCTCCAACACGCATGGACCCTTCACATGTTACCATGGTTGGTGGGGTGTTTTCCTTGGTTTCCTGTTTATTTTGCATCCATCATGGAAAGCTGCTTGGGAAACAGGCCTTAAGAGGGTCTCGATGCCATACGAGGAAAAATGTTCTCCACATCTCCCCCCCACTTTCATTTGAAGACCTTTCTCCACCTTCTATGGGTAGCTGGTAACCTACCAGCCAAAGCCTTTTGAAACAGAGAGCTTGAGGTTGGGAGGGTGACATTACAGGGCTGAACAGACTCCCACCCCATCCTTTTCCATCTGTGGGTGGCTTTGATCTCGTTGTTTAATGAAGTCATTAATTGGTAGCACCTGTAGGAGGAATTCACACTGTCTCTCAAGCGGGCAGAATTCCCGGAGGCTTTTGGGGTGAGAGGGGGGGACACACAAAATAGGATCAGAATCATAAAGAAGCAAATTGAGTCTGTGGGTGTACGTACGTATGTGTTATTACGTACAAGCTATAATTTAACATCACATTACGGCCACTGCTTGCATAAGACCGGTTGAGTAGGCTAAAGTGATACCTGTCTTTCGAACCCTGTTCCTTGGAATATGTTTTATGAGCCATAAGAGATCTGGGATCAAAGTGTACCGAAGAGATTAAGAGAAAAAGAGCAGGGTGGGTGGGGTGTTTTGGCTTTTGTGGCCCTTTCTTGCATGCCCAGGGAAATGTCAATCGCCACTTTGGGGTCAGGAGGTGAATTTCCTGCAGGCTAGATTGGCCAGGGATTCTGGGGTGTGTTTTTTTTGGGGGGGGTGAGCATCATCTGGGCATGGAATTGGGGTCATTGTGGGTGGGCAGGTAGTTGTGAATTTCCTGCATTCTACGTGGGGTTGGTCTAGATGACCCTGGAGTCCCCTTCCAACTATGATTCCTTTGGGTAGTGAAAAGTGGAGTATAAAACCAACGCTTCTCCTTCAGATACCTCATGCTGTTTATCATACAGGATCCAGTTCGGGGGAATTTGCATGCTGACCCCAAGCATGAAAGTTCATCTCTTGCCCATCATGGCTTCAATAGGCCTATCCTGTATGTTATTTGTCTACCCCTGAAAAAGAAAGAAAAAAAAACTTTCTTAGCTCGTGGCCATCCCAATATTTGGTGGTAATTGATTCCATAAGTTGTTTTTGAATGATTTGGGGGGGGGGAGGAGGAGGGTTTGTTCTTGAGAGCATTATCACACCCACCGCATCATTTAACATGCAGCAATGCTTCATTCCTCAAAACATACGGTGAGATCATTTTTATCCCCCGTTTTACTCGCGGGGAATCGGAGTTTCGCAACGCCCGCCCGCCCAAAGTCCAAACCGAGCTGTCTCGTGACAAAACCTGACCGTGAACGGGGCCAAACCCCAAACGTTATCCGCAGAAGCATTTGACTTCCTCGGATCCACCCTCTCTGGGTCGGCCTCTGCTGGTAACACTTGCAGGGCCAGACTTTTATTTGGCATGGATGTTTAGAGCCTCAGTGACTTCAGCACAGCCATGCCAGCATCCAGCAGGCAACGAGAGACTCGGAGTCTCTAGAACAGAGACATCAAGTCTGCATAGCAAGCATTTCTGCAAGCGAGCCGTTCGAAATGACCCCAAACTGCATTGAGATCAACCGCGATCATTTAATCCTTGGTCCGGGCAGCCACGTAAACCTCAAAAGGGAGCAAAGCGTAATATTCCTGGATCCAATTTATCAGGCGTGCAAAAGAGACCGTACTTGGGGGAAGGAGACAAACAGTCTTCAGACAATTAAATTTAATTGTCCCATCTGAAGATTATTTATCTCCTTGCCTGATTATTGTCTTCTCCGAGGAATGAGTAAATTGGATCCAGCTACCAGTGAGAGGCTCTCTCTCTCTCTCTCTCTCTCTCTCTCTCCCTCTGAAAGGGGAGTGGAGTTCTGAAGAGACATCGGGGCTCTCAGATCGACACAAAGCTTTGTTCTAGCAAGTTGGTGGCTGCTTTAGATCTGCCACCTTTGAACATCTTTTAGCCAGGCTCTGAAGCAGTGGCAGGGTGTTCGAGAGTCCATCTAGGCCGCGCTAGGCCGTGCCGAGGGAATGCCGTAAAATCACCTTGCCTAAAGCAAGCTTGGAAACCGTGATTTGTATACAACACTCTCTGAAAACACAGCTTCTTTTTGCTTCCCTCACATACAGACACGTATTTTGCTAGTCCTGACCTTGGATTCCAATTCTGCTGTTAGAGACAGACATGGCAACACACACAAATTGGCAAATGATTTGAGTGCGAGGCCCATAGAAAGACTTCCAATGGAAAATATAGTTTTGGCCCCTATCCAGAGTGGATCACTGGGTTTAAATCACCATTCCCCGTTGTCAGGAAAGTGCTTTATGTTTCCTGCCCGTCCAGAACAAACAATATATTGCATAAAAGGCGAGTTTTCTCTGATTTGAGAAGTATGTTGGCTGCAGAAGCGATGCTTATTCATTGGACGTTTTTTATAGTTGAGGGGGTGTGGAGTCAGGGGTGAGAGCACGGAAGCACTGCGGCCTTGGGACCGAAAGGAAGTCTGGGTGTTCAGGGGGGAGGACATGATCCGCCAGTGCAGAGATGGCTCCAATCAGGAGGGCAAGGGAAGGAGACTGTAGAAGAAGAAAAGTTGGTTCTTATATGCCGCTTTTCTCTACCCGAAGGAGGCTCAAAGCGGCTCACAATCGCCTTCCCTTTCCTCTCCCCACAACAGACACCCTGCGAGGGAGGTGGGGCTGAGAGAGCCCTGATATTACTGAAGGAGAAGAAGAGTTGGTTCTTATATGCCACTTTTCTCTACCCAAAGGAGTCTCAAAGAGGCTTACAATCACCTTCCCTTTCCTCTCCCCACAACAGACCCCCTGTGAGGGAGGTGGGGCTGAGAGTGCACGGACAGAACTGTGACTGGCCCAAGGTCACCTAGCTGGCTGCCTATGGAGGAGAAGTGGGGAATGAAACCCAGTTCTCCAGGGTAGAGTCTGCCTTTCTTAACCTCTGGTTAGTGATGGAATGGGACGTGTTTCTGTGTGGGAAACCTGAGGTTTTGATTCTAAGATCTTCAGGTGCACATTCTCTGCCTCACGCCAGGACCTTGACAAATTGTGCACCGATGAATTCTTTTAACGCAAACACACAAACGTGGAACAGGATGCACAGTTCAAGTCCATATTTTCTCCCTCCTCGTTTTTACAGACTAGCATTCCAAGGCTCTTCAGTTCTGTATTTCTGGGCCGAGGCTAGCGGGCTCCCGCCATAAAAGAGCCAGAGCAAGCCCTCCGCCAGAAAACAGATTGAGTTTCACGATTGGGATTTGGAAAGTGGACTTTTCTCAGGGCTTGTGCCTTTATATGATATTTACGTTATAGAATATTGTAAGAATGGGGAGGGGGAATCAACAAAATGGTCGCAAACGAAGCTGTTAAATGTGCAGAAATGTGGCATAGTCCCTTCTAAAACGGATACCGGGCTGGACTTCATGTTGCCTGCAGAGAACATCGCACTGTACGGACTCTTTTCCCCCTTCCAGATATGGATAAGCTCTCGTTTTATTAATTCAGCAAACGCATTTGGGTTGGGGGCCTTGCCTATGGAAGCTACCCTGCTGAGGAAGAGAGACCGGGGGTGGAAGGAGGACTCCATCCATTGGAACAGCCAGAAAGACCCGGGAAGGTTTGGGAGCAGACAGCAGCTGTTCTCCATAGAGCCCCAGCTGAAATGACAGTCTCCGGGAAGTGGCTTTTTGGCTGGAATCGTTCCAAATTAGATTTTTCAACATGGCCCAAGGCACAGGCCTGCCCCTTGATTCACACCCGTAGTGCAGGGAGGGTTACAGAATCAGCGTTCCAGACAGGTCGCTGTGCAAGCCTGTCGCAACAACAAAATTAACACAGTCGTGTGGAACCTTGAAGATTAAAGTATTTGGGTGCATGCCTTCGGAGGCCGGAGCCCTCTTCACCAGATGCGTGTTCGTCTTCCTTCCCGAGGAATGATCTTGGATATAAAGATTTGGACGTCTCTGTTTACAGGAGCAGAAACTGTAGCGGGAGCCTCATGCTGGGCCCCTTCCATCAGCCTGGTGAGACGGAGTCCACCAATTGCCCCAAGCAAGACCGTGAATTGCCCCTGAACAGGCATGGGACCAGGGTGTCCTCCCACATGGAAGGCAGACAGCCTCTAGCAGATGTGCAGTCCTTGCAAAGACAACATGGCTTGCTTGGTACGTCCTGAGGAGCACTGAGCTGAAGGGGAAGATTACTTGCCTTTGGGCCAAGGGCTTCAACCACATGTCTGCTAGGCTCCTCTCCAGTTCTGTTTTTGATGAGCATCCCAGTCCTTCCCTCCTTCCTTCCTTCCTTCCTTCCATCTAGCTCATTCATTCATTCATTCATTCATTCATTCATTCATTCATTCAATTTATGTATCACCCTCCCCTCATAATTTTGATTCTTATAGGCCAATAAAAGAGGGAACTCCCCGAAATATAGCCACAATGATTCAGCACAACCAAAAGATCCGTATTACAAAGGTGCTTTGCAACAAGAAGCAATTTCAGATATGTAACAGGGATAACAAAGGTCACGTTAATTCTAATACATTCAGTAACCAGTTGAATGACATTAACATGTCAACAGTCCCAAGGCTGGTCAGTTCAGGTTGTTTATTTCATGTTGTTGTTGTTGCTGTTTTAAGTTTAAAATATTGTTCTTCCAGTCCAACTGTTTTGAGAAATTAAAACAAAAGTCCCCTGGCAATTTAAAGACTAACAACGTTTATTTCAGTATGAGCTTTCAAGAGACATGTCCATGAAGGGGAAATCAGATTGGAGACTCTTCTTAGGGGGAGATTTCGTGTCAGCCCATGCCTCCCTGTTCTGCTTTCAACCTCATTCCCCTGCTTGTGTGAATTAGGCCAGAGACACCCTGTGAGAGAGGAGGGTCTGAGAGAGCTCTGAGAGAACTGGGGGAACGGCCCAAGGTCACCCAGCAGGCCTCAGGAATCTCAGTTTACAATTGCCTTCCTTTTGTCTCCTCACAACAGACACCCTGTGAGGGAGGCGAGGCTGAGAGAGCTCTGAGAGAACTGAGATTGTCCCAAGGTCACCCTGTGGGGAATCAAACCAGGCTCTCCAGATTAGAGGCTGCCGTTCTCTAACCATTGCCCCACAACGGCGCTCAGAGACCAACGCTAGAGTCACTCTCCTCCCTCCCCCAGCCGTTTCATCCTGCCAAAATAGCTCCAAATTAAAAAAATTTTGCCAAGGAATCCCTTCAAAAAGGAGAGATTTCCCCTCAGAATTCCCACAGCACACGGAGGCCGGGCCTTGGAGGGCTCTCCCTCTGATTGGCTGGCTCTCCTTTCCCCGCATTCTAATTGGCTCTGGTCGCCGTCTGTTGCAGGGAGCCTCAATTCCAGAATTCTATTTTCTTCGGGGCAAGTTGAGGATGCTCCATTTTCGTTCTGCAGAGAACCACTTTTTGGGGCAGCTCCTTGCTGGGCAGGCCTTCCGTGGAGGAGGCACGGAAAAATTAGACCCCAGCAAGTTTGAGGGGGCGTGATGAAAAAATCCAAATTTTATGAGGAGAAACGCAGGGAATATTTGCTAACGTATTTGCAAAACTGGCTGGCCTCTTTGTGAAAATGGCTTTGAATCCTTCATGGCCCCTGGTTTGTGAGGCGGGAGAGCCCTGAAGGAGGAAAATAGGTTAGATCACTTCCAGCGGTGGTGGAGGACCATTTCAATATTTGTTGGTTTATTTGTTCATTTATTTGTTTACTTATTACATGTATAGCCCACCTTTCTCCTGACACTCAAGTCGGGTTACATAGGAGTAAAAATCCCCATAAAACCCCCACTCTAAAAACAGTATTTTCCCCACAAAAACCAAGATGGCAACATCCCTCCTACCTCCCACAGTCATATAGGGGAGCCTGAGTGGGCCCGTTGATTTTTGTCAACCATAGACCTGGTGGAAGAGGTCCATTGTACAGGTCCCGCAAAACTTTGCTAACTCTGCCAGGGCCCTCAGCTCTCCAGGGAACTCGTTCCACCAGGAGTCGGAAACATTTTTTTTTTAATTCCCCTGTCATAAGAACAAAGCCAGATACCCCACACAGGCAGATTGCAGACCTCCATTACTAGTAAAAGCTTTCTGGAATAAATATATATATTTGCATTTCTCGAAGGCTTGCAAAAACCACTTGCCAGCTCTGGGATGGGAGAAACCTGGATACTTTGGGGGTGGAGGTGGGAAAGGGTGGGATTTACAATGGGGAGGAACTACCCTATGAAGTAGCCATTTTCTTCAGGGGAACTGGTCTTTGTTTCCTGGAGATGAGCTGTAATTCCAGGGGGTCCCCAGGTCCCACCTGGAGGCTGGCATCCCTTGGAGGTCCATGGCCTATTTATTTATTTACTCATTTATTTACTGATTTAATATACTGCCTCCCCCAAGGCTCGGTGGTTTCCATGAACCAGGAACAATACTTTTATGCCTTTATGTGGAATGTTACCTGAGGTACCCTCACAGGCTGTCATGGATAAAAATGGTTAAGCTTTGCTATTTTCTTTAGACCTTTTGGTCTAAAAAAAAATTGCAAACATGATGCTCTGCTTCTCACAGCATCTCCAGGTTTATCAAGGAGCTCAATCAATTATTAACATTAATTAATTCACCTTCATTTCTGTAACCAACGTGCATAGCAAAATCTTTGCTGCACTAACGTTGGTCTTTGTTCCCACAAATTAATTTTTCTAGAGTGACTTCTGGTTTTGAGGAACTGGAATAAGGACCCCAAGCTGCTAATCAGGCCACACAAGTGAAGCCACACGAACCCTGAGTGTTCTGCCTGCGGTAAAACCAAATGAGCCATCCTAAGTAAGTCAGCTGGCAGACTACAGAAAGGCCTTCGTCAACCGCAGAATGATTTGACACAGGACAGGTTAGTAAAGAAATAGTAACAAGGTGGGTTATGAGCCTTGTCTCCGTGGTGGCATTCAGGGAAATGCCTCATATAGAAGTGGATTTTAATTAATTTCAGGGAAGTGTCGTTACCATGAACTTTGGCTTCATTTAGAAGAAGAAGAAGAGTTGGTTCTTATATGCTGCTTTTCTCTACCTGAAGGAGTCTCAAAGAGGCTTCCATTCGCCTTTCCTCTCCCCACAACAGACACCCTGTGAGGTGGGTGAGGCTGAGAGAGCCCTGATATTACTGAAGAAGAAGAAGAGTTGGTTCTTATATACCACTTTTCTCTACCTGAAGGTGTCTCAAAGCGTCTTATAGTCGCCTTCCCTTTCCTCTCCTCACAACAGACACCCTGTGAGGGAGGTGAGGCTGAGAGAGCCCTGATATTCCTGCTCAGTCAGAATATGTTTTATCAGTGCCATGGCGAGCCCAAGGTCTCCCAGCTGGCTGCATGTGGGGGAGCAGGAAATCAAAACCGGCTCGCCAGATTAGAAGTCCGCACTCCTAACCACGACACCAAACTGTCAAAAAGTCACGCAGTGCAGCTTTCTTGGGAATGGTGTCTCTTCAGGGAATCACCTGTTGGAATATGCCCTGCTGTCTAAAGAATCTTTACCTGTCTGAAAAGTCAGGGGGGGAAGCTGGGCTAGACGTCGTTCCTTGACATGCTGTGTTTTCATGAAAAATAAAACACTTCAATGGAAGTAGTAATATTTAAATACAGGACACCCACCACCCCCACCTCTTTGAAACAAATTGTGATTCATTCAACGTGTGAAATAATGGGCAGACATGTTTTGCTTGTAAGCATACAGAAAAAGGTTTTTATACCCCAGTTTTCACGCCCCCCTGCAGGGTGCGAATCTGCTTGTCCCTGGCCCCAGAGAAGCATGCCTGGCCTCAACCTGGGCCAGGGCCTTTTTGGTCCTGGGCCCGACCTGGTGAAATGAGCTCCCGGAGGAGCAGAGGGCCCTGACGGAACTGTCTCAGTTCCGCAGGGCCTACATAACGGAGCTCTTCCGCCATGCATTGTATCTCCCTACTTGTATTGTTCATTATGCCAACAAAGGCTTCTGTATCTGTATCCTTGCACAAGCCAGAAGAGTAGCGCTAAGGTTGGTCAAACGGGGAGCCGAACAAAGCAATGCTTCAGGGTTATCAGTGATACACTCCCGCATTACTGCTGCAACATCATAAACTACCGTAGTCCACCATTGGTTATCTGTTTCTCTAAACTCCCCAGACTCTTCTGCCTCTCTTCCTCTTGGTTCTGAAGCTGGTCGTGTTCCTTTTGAATAATCCCCCCAATGGTTTTGCAGCCTTGGTTGTTCTCTTTCCAAACCGGACCAGGGTGGGGTGGGGGAGCCTGACACCGTAGCAGCTATAGCAAATAAAAGAGGAGTGGAGTAGGAATAGCAGGGCAAGTCCCAGGCAGTGGCACTCTTTGTTTCTCATGCTCTGTGCAACAGCTGCCTGGCCACGACCGCCTTTAAAGTCAGCGCTGACAATGGCGCACTTTTATGGGAACTAAATTTACCCAGGCACATGCAAAATAAAAATAACAAAACCGCCGACAAGTTATTCCACCAGCTTTCCTGAGCCTCAGCCTGGATTAGCGGCAAGAGGCTTGCAAATTCTTGTAGGGTTTTGAGGCAGCTTTCTTTCCCGTGTTTCCCCCCCAGGAGATGCCTCGATAGAGGGCAGAAAAACTTTCCCCCATATAGAGAGAACCCTAAGGACCGAACATATACACAAGGAGCCTGAGCTGTGCAAAATAATTGCTACAAAATTATTGTACCTTAGGATGCCGGCAGTTTGGGGGAAAATGCCCAATTCTATTGGCTTAAAGGTGTGTTATTTGCCAGGTGATGTTCCTTACATCCCTGTTATGAAAAGCTACAATTGCTCATGCGCACGCATTAAGCCTCTACGAAACAAGCAGAATATTTTCCCCCTCCAGGCTGTGGGCAACCCTAATTATACCTTGGTCTCTTTTTATTTCATGCAGGGGTAGCCAAACTGCGGCCCTCCAGATGTCCATGGACTACAATTCCCATGAGCCCCTGCCAGCGAATGTTGGCAGGGGCTCATGGGAATTGTAGTCCATGGACATCTGGAGGGCCGCAGTTTGACTACCCCTGATTGACTCAAGACCATTATGGTACTTAATATATATGGGATTGTCTGAATGCAAGTTTCTCCACTAAGCACATGGCGTGCTTTCTTCTCGTTCAGGGTCTCAGCTGCGCATTGCAAAGGCCAGGGTTTCTTGCAAGTTTCTCATCATCCCAATTTGCCCTCGGATTTTGGAGTTCAAAATTACCTGTTCTTCCTTCTGAAGCCAAATGACCTTTAGGACCCTCCATTCTTTCGTTTTTCATTTCCGAAGTTTGCACAGAGCACGGTGTGTTTGTGTGTGGTTTACCACTACTCCTGTCGCCCTCTTCCACCTGGGGAGGGGCACGCATGGAGCAGTGAGGGATGTTTGGGACACCCACCTAGCCAGCCAGAATAGTCAGCTCAACCATGGCTATCAGTGGGGTGAGAGATGTCATGGCCACATTTCCCTTACAGCCTAGCCTCTGGATTGAATTCCACGGATTGGTTCTACTTCCTCAAAGGCACGAGGGCCTCAGGAACCACGCGGGTGACGTCATCTCTTACGACTGCCTCGCTTGCTCAGAAGCTCAGTCGCCAGACAAATTGTACCCGGAGCTGGATTTCAAAGCAAGCCTGTCCCTTCTCAGGCAGAAATATCTGAGGGAGTTCCCGGGATGCAGGAAGGCCATTCAGACGAGGAGTGACATTTTCTTGCTGGGAAAAGGGGAGGGGGGTGGGAATCGGCCTGCTGCACTTCATCCCAGCAGAGCCTTGACGTTAGGAATGGAGGTCCCAGGGCTGGGCCACACATCGCCCCCTCCCCACTCCCCCCTGACAGTGGGTAGCAGGTGGAGGCAGAGGCACGCTCCTCCGAGGGGACTTCAAAGCCGGCCGCATTGTGTGCGTGGGGTGTGTGTGTGTGTGTGTGTGTGTGCTCCCCTCCCCTAAATATGATGCTCATGATGGATGTGACATCAGCTAGAGACAACTCGGAGGGACCAGGGCCGGCTATTGTCCTGTGCCAGTGTGAGGTGATGTCCGTCGCCTAGGAACCGGGGGCAGGACCACGAAGGCATGCTTTCATCTCCCTGGCCTGCTTCGCTGGCAAAGAGGTCCCACCCGAGGCACCAGCCTGGGGCGACATCACCGGGCGTGCGGCAGAAGGGACGCGAGTGAGAGGCAGACACAGAAGCGGAACGTTGTCAAGGTGGCGCTAAACGCTCGTCCGCTCGTCCCGTTGCCCAGCTTAGTCCCGCTTGCTTTTTGCAGTTTCTCCATTCTGGCTGGTCTTCCTCTACGTCGACTCAGTGCATGTGTCTCTGGGCCTTTGGCACCCCTCGTGTAGAACGGGCTGTTGGCGGGGGCAGCTCCTCCGGCATGGGTAAAGCTGCTTCTCCCGAAAATTGCCTCTTCTACACCCCTGTTAAAGATACAAGGGTCCTGCCTGCCTCTGCATCAGGTCATTTCTCTGCCTTCTGCAAACACAACACCATGGAGCTGGCTCTAACGACATGGGGGATACATTATCTGATCGCTGATAGCAAATAGTATGGTTTGTACAAATCAGACAAGAGAAGAATCGATTTGTTTGAACTCTGGTGTTGGAGAAGGCTTCTGCGGGTCCCATAGGTCAGGGATACGCTGGCAGGGGCTCATGGGAATTGTAGTCCATGGACATCTGGAGGACCACAGGTTGACTGCCCCTGCCATAAGTGACAAAAGTCACCAACAAGGAAATGCTACAGCGCCAAAAGCCTGGTCTATCACTGACAATGGCAATCCACAATCAAGAATATTTCACAAGAATAAAAGTGTGTCCTTTGTTTAGGTTGGTTTTGTTCAGCAGCAGTTCTGCCAAAACAGTTTCCGAGTAATACTCGTTTTCAGTAGATCATCCGTCCTCACTAGCAAGTCCTCATATGTTTCTCAACCGTTCTTTGGGTATGTGTTTAAGTAATGGCAAATTTCACAACCTTCTAAATGGTATCAATATACCCTTGCCCACGGTGCATGCTGGTATGGAGATCTTGGTTGGTAAATGACCAGGCAAATAAAATCTCCAGCCAGCCCTTGGAGGATGGGAAAGGATAATCCTTTTGAAGATCCTTTTCCAACATGTGGGGATTCAGCCGCAGATCTTCTCTGCTTTTGTCAGAGTTTGATTGCATAGAGCAGGGACAGGAGAACCCAAGGCTTCCCTGCTGGAGAGTCTGTGAAGAAGAGTTAGTTCTTATATGCCACTTTTCTCTACCCGAAGAAGTCTTAAAGCGGCTTACAGTCGCCTTCCCTTTTCACTCCCCACAACACACACCCTGTGAGGCGGGTGAGGCTGAGAGAGCCCTGAGATTAATGAAGAAGAAGAAGAGTTGGTACTTATATGCCGCTTTTCTCTACCCGAAGGAGTCTCAAAGCGGCTTACAGTCACCTTCCCTTTCCTCTCCTCACAACAGACACCCTGTGGGGTGGGTGAGGCTGAGAGAGCCCTGAGATTACTGAAGAAGAAGAAGAGTTGGTTCTTCTGTGCCACTTTTCTCTCCTCGAAGGAGTCTCAAAGCGGCTTACAGTCGCCTTCCCTTTCCTCTCCCCACAACAGACACCCTGTGAGGGAGGGGAGGCTGAGAGAGCCCTGAGATCACTGAAGAAGAAGAATCATGGATCTGAAACCTCAGCTGAACTCCCCGGCTTCTGATAGGCTTCCATGCACGATTGTGGCTTCCGCCGCCGCTGTGAACTCCTCGTTCAGCCGAGCACAAAGCAAGCGGGTCCGTTTTCCAAGGCCACAAGACAGGGGCTGTAAAGAATTTCTCATCTTCTCCAAAGCACTTCATGGCAGAGACTCGAATGCATGTGCCACAAGCAGCCCTGGCGAAGCGAGAGGAGGAGGCAAGCTCTTAGGCGACATGGGCCAGGCCAGCAGGCGGCTAGTGTGTGTGAGCCGAAGATCGCTGTGAGCTCCCCGCCGGGATTTTTAAAAAGTTGCCCTCCTAGCGCTGAATAGAGGCAGCCAGCCAGGCTCCACTTGTCAATAGCAGAAGAGTTTGTATGGTCCCCCACTCCATTGTTGAAGCTTCCTCCCGTAAGCCACTCGATAATCTGCCGACGGACTCTCTCCGTCCGCCAAGAATCACGCACCCCTTTATCGCCAAGCTCTGGGCCTGCCTTGGAAGCCTTGGATTCGACAAGCTGGCTGGAGGGCCAACTCCCCAATGAATCCGAAACATTCTTTTCAGCTGGATTTCGGCGGCTCCTGCTGCTGCTGCTTTCGGCTTCTCCTTCCCAGCACGGCAAGGACGAATCCTGATACTGCATCCACACCCTGAAGCTGGCAAAGCTGACAGGGTGCTGAGGAACTGACCCTGAGACGGCTGCCTCTTTTTACCCCTCTCCCCTTTTGGGGGGTCTCTGTGCATGCTCAGGGAAAGTTTCACTGGGTTGGGACGCTTGGGATGATGGGAAGGAGAAGGAGGAGGAGGAGAAGGAGGAGGAGGAGGAGGAGGAGAAGAAGAAGAAGAGTTGGTTCTTATATGCATTTTTGGATAACATTTTTAGGGTTGGCAATTGACATGTACATGCTACCTCTTGATGTAAGGTACCTACCCAGTGGCCCTACCCTGATCTCTCTCTTTCTCTGTGTGTCTCTCTCTGTCTTTCTCTGTGTATCTCTGTCCCTCTCTGTCTCTGTCTCTGTCTCTCTCTGCCTCTCTCTCTCTCTCTCTGCTTTCTGGGTTTCCCTTGTGGAGAGGAAGCAGCAGCAAATTTGGACACACGCAAAGCTAACAAAAGAATGGTTTTACACGGGGCTGTCATACTGCTTTATCACCCTCTCCCGCCCAGTTCCCGGACCACCTTGACGTGCTGATCAAACCACTTCATAGCATCTTGGCACTCCCCCAGAATTCCCCAGCTCAGCGAGCGGGCGAGCTCTGTCTCCAGCTGAGTTCACATCTGGCAGTGACATGTTGCACCTCCCTTCCAGAGAGAGAAACCCTGGACGGAAGCAGGAGTTGGTGCCGCTGCATGCCAAACAGCGTCGGCCTTTGCCGTCTCGTTACTCTACGAGTATTTGCCTACAAGATTATCTGCTCTGAAAGGGCTGGCTTTGGCCAGAGGTAGGACTTAATTATCAGCCTACTGTTAGTTAAGGGGGATTATTCCTGATGAGGGGGAGCGCTCAGCAGGTTTTGCCAGCGTCCCACAGAAAGCTGTCGCTGGTGTGGAGTCTTTGTGCATTCCCGCCTTTTGGGAGAGGTGCTTGCGTGCGGGACGTTGCTCAGACACCAGTGACCCAGCGGTGAAACAGGCCTCATCCACTGCCTTCTGAGGAGTGAGGTGGAAACATAGCTGAAGACTCCTGAGCCCTGGACCGATAGACATCTCCAGTTCTTTGCTACCTAACCCACATGCCATATTTCCCCCTCC
The DNA here is from genome assembly GCF_049243985.1 of Paroedura picta. Classification (NCBI taxonomy): domain Eukaryota; kingdom Metazoa; phylum Chordata; class Lepidosauria; order Squamata; family Gekkonidae; genus Paroedura; species Paroedura picta. The sequence continues at coordinate 19,196,328 of NC_135385.1, read as the reverse complement.
TGAAGCTTCCGTACACGAAGCTCACAAAGCAAAATGCATCTATCCATATCATCCTCAACCCTCGCTTGCGTTTATCTTCTGCGACAGAAAAGCGTCACACTCTTAGGCCCATTCTGGTTCGGACTAGCTGATAGAAACGATTGTTTGGGAGCCAGCTTGGTGTGGTGGTTAGGAGTGCGGACTTCTAATCTGGCGAGCCGGGTTTGAATCTGCGCTCCCCTGCATGCAGCAAGCTGGGTGACCTTGGGCTCTTCACAGCAGTAATAAAGCTGCTCTGACCGAGCAGAAATATCAGGGCTCTCTCAGCCTCACCCACCTCACCGGGTGTCTGTTGTGGAGAGAAGAAAGAGAAGGTGATTGTAAGCCGCTTTGAGGCTCCTTTGGGTTGAGAAAAGCAGCATATAAGAACCAACTCTTCTTCTTCTTCTTCTTCTTCTTCTTCTTCTTCTTCTTCTTCTTCTTCTTCTTCTTCTTCTTCTTCGGCGCATCGGCCTAACTTGCTCTGGGTGTTTATATGCCACTAGCACCCAACAATGGCTAACAGAAATTTTGAATCTACTAGGAGATCCATGAGCAGAGCTTGTTGGCAGCTGGCAGTGATGCTCTTATCAGCCAGTTTTCCCACTGCGAATGGGAACACTTCCCAACGGAAGCCTACAATTCCCGGCCTAGCTGCCTACAACCGAGTTCCACGTCAAATCCCCGTCCCCAGCCACAGCACCACAGCCCTTAGGGGGAATGTCAGTTTCTGGGGCAGCCATCTCGGAGAATGTGGGAAAGCCCAACAGCTGCTCATGGAAGCACTGGGAGCAGAAACTCATTGGAATCATCCTCAAGTCCTTTCACAGGTTTTGTGGTTGCATGGCTGTCCAAAACGGGAGCTCCCTTATCAAGAGAAAGGCCAGAACGGCGTGAAAACGTAGAACTACCAGCCCTGCTCGGAGAGGCAACCTTCCGCGGGGACTTCTGTGGCAAAGAAATGGAGAGAAACAGATTGTGCGGGCATTTGTATTACAACTTGAGCTGTTCGCTTTTGCAAGATGCAGCCACATCAGAAGAAGCATGTGCAAGATGTGTCTTAAGTGAAGCGCACAGCGTCTTCGCAGCTAACCATGTGATGGGCAAACTACCAAGCATCTCAACGCCATGAAAGTCATCCTAGCCACACTTAACTAATGAGTTAAACATGGCCAGGCTGACGCGGCCTTTGGCTCCTCTATGCATCGGTCCTTAAACAGGGCAAAATGTTGTGCAAAATGGCAGGTCCGCACTGCCAGCTTCCCCGGGTCTAGATTAAAAACAGAGGCGACTGCCCAGATTTCCCATGTCTTCATCTACAATCCCAGTTGTTGTTTGTGGCCGCTGAGAAATGCTTGATACTCTTGTGGGTGTTTGTGATAGTTGCCCGTGTGTGTCCCCCACCAGCCCAGCTCCCGTTTCTTTAACAGCTGTATGATAACTTAATCCCCGACTTGCATGTACACGGATGAGGGAAGCCCTCTCCGCTTTCGTTCCCCTCTGCTGCATAGCACAAGAGCGTTTCAAAGAGGAGAAAGTTCACAACGCTTGAGCTTCTGTGCTCTTATTGCTAGAACTAAACAGATCTATGGAGCAAACAGATTATATCAAAGTTCTCCATTATTTCAGCCATCTTTTTAGCAGCTCTTGAAGGCAGGCAAGCATTATCCAGTATGGTAGACAGGCTGAGATACTGCACCCGTTGGATAATGCCTTTTCAGTGTGCTTTGGCAGCTGGGTTTTCCTGTACGGAACAGGAAAATCTGCTTCTAAAGTGCATTGAAAGCGCATTATCTAACGTGTGCAGAATGGGTCCTGGAATAGCAACCCACCAAAAGACGAGAGCGATTCGTTTATGATGAAATTAAGTTGGCGCTGGGAGCTCATACTCCTAGTTGCTGCACTGTACTGGATCTCTGCTGCCGAAATGCACGCACGGCCGCCAGAATTCTGGGATCGGGCCCTGGGAGAACTCGTGGTTCTTTTGCTGATGTTTCGAAGGGAGACTTTTACCTGACCAGCTTTTCCCCATCACACTCCTGCTGCAATGAGGGGGGGGGGGAGAAAGTAACACCTGAGGAACCTTCCTCTCCTGGTCGACAGCATCTCAGACTAGCAGTCCTCTTGGCCCATGATACTTTGGCGTTCCATTTGTGCTGGAAAGCCAGCAGCAATTTCCTTTTCTTTCCCCTGGGGTGCATAAAAGAGACAGTGTGGCCATTTCTGCTCTTGGAAAGAACAGCTTGGATAGAAAAGCCGTAGACTCTCCCATACTCTGTTATGCAATAGACCCGGACTAGCCAGCCACAATTTCTCAACTGAAGGGTGCCAAACAGAGCAAAGGAGGCAGGCGTACAATTCTCACCAAAGAGTACAAATCCTCGCCTTTAAAATTAGAGTTTTGAGCGTTCGCCCCCCCCTCCCAAATTAGCAAGCCCTTGCCTTATTTGTGCTTCTCCCCAAGGAAATTCCTATTTCCTTCCTTTCATCCCCAGTGGTCTCACACGAAAGGGATTTTTGTTTCTGCAGAGGGCAGGCAACCAACGCCTTTTCAAACCAGGGACCCCCAAAGAAGAGACTGACTTAGCAACCAGAGGACGTGAGGCACCCATGATCCAAAAGACTGTCCTGGAATCCTAACCATCACCCATCAACCTATTCTGTGAATCTTTACTGAATAGCCTTGGGGGACCCTTGAAATGTTGCTGACAGAGGCCATGTTTGGGGTGTTGGTTAAGAGCCAGTGTGGTTAAGATAAAACCGTGTGCCCCATGTTTACTTCCTCAGAGGGCAAACAGGATAGGTGTCCCGGCTTTATATACATTCTTATCATCATGGTTTCTGAAATAACAAGGTGTTGGGGAGCTCTGGGTGACCTTGGGCTTGCCACAGCATTGATAAAGCTGTAATGACCGAGCAGGAATATCAGGGCTCTCTCAGCCTCACCCACCTCACAGGGTGTCTGTTGAGGGGAGAGGAAGGGAAGGTGATTGTAAGCCGCTTTGAGCCTCCTTCGGGTAGAGAAAAGCGGCATATAAAAACCAACTCTTTTTTTTCTCTTCTTTCTTGGTGAAGGTCAAAAGGCCTTTTGCCCACCTCCAAAAGCGCTCTCCAAGCTTGAACTTGGACCCTCAAAACAGACTCCAGGACTGGCTGCCCTTCGCTCTAAGCAAGCCGCCTTGATCCCTTTCCCTTCCAGCTCTCTCTGCTTCCTTTTAAGCTCCAGTGTTTGGGCTACGTCCCCCCTCCCACACACACACACACACACACACACATTTCATATTCCTCCCTTATCTTTCAAGGAATGGCAACACACTGGAAAGGCAGCAGTGGGTTAAAATTGCAACTCCTGCCTTAATAGAATCCAATGTCTCTCTCTTGTACTCCGGTTACTCTTGTCTGGCTCCTGTTACCACCCTAAACTGTATCTGTACTTCAGGAGGGGGGGGGGTAGAAAAACCACACACTCACACTCATGCTGTCTCTAGCACTGGTATTAAAAAAGGATTAGACCTCAATACTTGGCCCTCCTTTCGGTCTCCCCCCCCCTCCCCTTTTCACTGCAGTCTCCAGATTTGCTTTCCCCACTAAGGCACGGATCGTACTTTGATGATCCCTGGCAGAGAGTCCAATCGATGTATTATAAAATCCTTTTTTTTCCCCCTTTCAAAAACACGCCAAGAGTTGCCGTAACGTGATGCAGATTTTTGCCACCGCTCCACGGCTTCTGCTTTTAATTTCCAGTGAGAACGGAGGCTCCGTCGTCCTACTCAGATGGAGACGGACTTCCATCTTGACTCCAGCCCCTCCTTCTCCCCACAGACAGGTCCCTGGAATCTTTTCCTTGCTGCCGGGAGGCAAGAGAAAGGAGGAGACGGAAAGCAGAGGCAGGGAAGGAGAAGGAAGGTTTAGTCAGGCCTTGTAGGTCTAGCGCAGGGGTAGTCAAACTGTGGCCCTCCAGATGTCCACGGACTACAATTCTCATGAGCCCCTGCCAGCATCCGCTTGTAGTCCATGGACATCTGGAGGGCCGCAGAAGGACTGACCCTGGATTTACAGATTTCAAGCTTTTAGGCAGGCCCAGGTTCAGTTTTCCTCTTGAGAAACATCCGGTCCGGTTCTCCCCCGTGGGACCGTTTGGTCAGCCGAACCTGTGGGAGACAGTTCGATGCGTACAACCAGAGAACAGGTGCAGTGGTCACTGGAAGGACATGCCTGAAAAGCAGTTATCTCAGGCTAGAGAGACAATAAGGAAAATACAAAGTTTCGCTAGCAAACAAACTTTTAAAAAAAAGCTTTGCGAAGATTCACGGAGGACGCGAACGTTTCCGCACAAGGGCAAACTTCCGCCTCAGCATTCTTAAATGACTGACGTCCGTAAAGCTTTCTGCACGCATCGTCTTGCCTCCCCAGGAGGAGATCCAAATTTAGTGCCTTGTTGCCCTGTGTTTCCAAAATCTACTTTTCTGCGGTTCTCCCCCCACCCTTCCATCCCACACTCACACACTTAGGATATAGACTCGCAGTTTATGAAAGTAGCAAAGCTGGCATTTTTCCATCCAGCTAAGCTACTAGTGCCCTTCCTGGCCCCAGAACACCTAGCCATGATGATCCATGCAACAGTCACCTCTAGACTAGATAATTGTAATTCACTCTATGCAGGCTTCCCCTTTGCCTTATTCAGATATTACAACTGGTCCAAAATGCTGCTGCACAAGTCCTTACTGGGACACCATGGAGAACTGACATAAGACCAGTCCTGCAGCAGCTACATCGCCCCCCAGTTGAGTTCCAAATTCGGTTCTCCTTGAGAGAAAAATGGGGCATAAATGAAGCAAATAAAGGCAGTGTCCATGGAGCAGAACTTTTCTGCTGACTGTTGAGTCTTGTGCTAGGCATACTGTGAGTGTAAATTCCAACAGATCTGGAGGATTCATTTGTCTGCAAAATTCAGGTTGTGAACCCAGGCTGGTTTGCCATGGTTTTCACTCCAGTGTTCTTTTAAATGTTTCAGAGAGGGAAAAAATCCTGGACTGGGCTCCAGGGCACACCTTGAACAACACAGCAACTTGTCAGACTCTATCCTGCAGCTCGCACAGTGGAGAAAAATGGCTCTTCCTTCCCTTTCGCTGGCGAAACACCATCGTCCGTGCAAAACAGAGATGAGCCTTCTGGGTAAGTATGTTGCATTGTTGTTGTTGTTGTTTTAAGGAAAAGAAGCAAGTTGTGTCAAATGGCTGGTCTGCAGTAGGAGCTCAAAGAAGTTTATTTTGCTGTCTGTCAAACGTGTTGGGAAAGAACCTCCACCAAGATGTGAACCTCGCTCACCCTCATGCGCAGTCCCGATCGGAATCCGAGCCCCGTAGGTCTGATCGCTCAGTTTAAAAAGACAGCTGGGAGCTCTAGGCATGGAACATCTTGTCTGGCTTGATCCTGTGCTTACCAAATGTATTTAGCCACTCTGGCTGCCGCAGAGCCCCTAAATAATAACTAGGGGATATTTGTTATCCCCTAGTTTGGCATTCGTCCTCATCCGCTCACCCCCTTCAGCCCATTGTGTCCTGCCTTGAGCACGGCTCATCTTGGCCGGAGGCACGGCTGACTCGGACAGCTATAAATGTAGGTGACCCGGACTTGACATTTGCACCAGTGTTGTCCGAGGAAGAGGCAGAGAGGACTGCCAAAGAGTAAATAGCTCCTGGCCAGGAACTAAGACCCACCGAGCCGGCTGCAGGGGGTTTGGATGCTGGCTTTCGGTGAGATGGCATGAATCATCGAATCATAGAGCTGGCAGGGGCCAGAGAGGCCATGTGGTCCAACGCCCTGCTCAATGCAGGATCAGCCCCAAGCATCCAGGATAAGTCTGGGCAGTTGCTGCTTGAAGACCGCCAGCGAGGGGGAGCTCACCGCCTCCTGGGGCAGCCCATTCCACTGCTGAACTACTCTGATTTGAATGTTTTTTCCCCTGATATCTAGCTAGTACCGTTCTATACATAGTGTAAACCCATTCCTGCAGGTCTTTTCCTCTGCCGTCAACAGGAACCATTCCCTGTGCTCCTCTAAGTGACAACCTTTCAAATACTTAAACACCTCGATCCTGTCCCTTCTCAACCTCCTCTTCTCTGAGCTGAACGTTCTCAAATCCCTCAGCCTTTCCTCACAGGGCTTAGCCCCCAGGTCCCCGGAATATCCTTGTCACTCTTCACTGCATACTATGATCGGCCCTATAGACAGCTGCAAAACCAAAAAAGGGAAACCACCCCTAACCTAACCAGAAAAGTCAGGAACCCAAAGGTTGAGCTGCAAAAACAACTTTACAAATGTTCAGATATTTATTAAAGTGCACTCATTCAGCATATTAAAAACATAGCCATCATGATTTTAAAACGTCACCTTTCTAACCACACGTGGGACAGACCCACACGGAATGGACCAAACGCATTTTGACCCAACGCACTGTGAGGAGTGCACCTGTGCATAAATCAAAACCAAAAGGCTTGCTGGGTGGCAAAGAGAAATCTGTCAGGTGCTGCTCCGACGAGTCTTTCTGAGGTAAAGGTATCTGATTTGGAGCCCACCTTCTAAAATAGGCCACCACTCTCTGCATTTGCCCAGTTCTCAGTCACCAGCACATTCCCACATGGGTCAGTAAAAGCTTAGTCATGTCATAGACCGTTTACGCACTGGAGGTTTCATGCCAGGCTGCAGGCTGGAGTTTTAGTCGTGGCAGGTTGCCCCGCCTCTTCCTGCGCCTACACGGGGGAGCATTTGGCCCGGTGGACCTCATCCGCTCCCAATTTCTGCTCCTGCATGGGGGCTGGGGCAGTGAATTTCCCAGTGTGTAAACGGTTATAGTGAGAAAGCATTAAGGAGTATCTGATCCAGGTTAACTGCGGTTTGTACGTCTAGAGAGAAGTTGCTCCACCCCAAGAGCTAGTGGTTTTAGTAGTTTTAGTTGTTTTCATGTTCATCTTGTTCCCGGCACCACCCAGGAAAGAAGCTTTCCCCTGTGTAGTCAGTCTCCACCTCCTTGCAGCTCCTGTCTACCGTTTGGTACACCCAGCGAGAAACCCCAGGGCCGAAGTCCCCTCTCTGTGTTCCCCGAAGAGGTGGGAATGGTCAGGGGCCTATGACACCCCCTGGCACCCCATCGCTCCAGCCAGCCCCCTTCCCCATAATGAGCTGTTGTCTTCTGGAGCATTCAGAGCTAAGTAAGCATGAAAAATTGCAACAATAAAGGCATAGTCCTGGGATAGCAAAGCCCCTTGTTTGACAAGCCTAATTCCACACCCACCCACCTCATTTTCTTTCAGCTATGACCCTCCTCTCCCCCCCCTTTCCTTTTTATTAAATGAGCTAGCTATTTATTGCCCTGGAGGATGGCTTCCTTTCCCCTTCTTGCTTTGCTTCCGCCCTCCCCACCCCGCCCTTGTGTTCATCTGTGATTTGGAGAGTTAATCTCAGGCCGGAAACACTGCCCCTGTTTCCCTTGGCCTTTCCCTTTGGCTCCGTCATTCGTGACGATTGGAGTCTATCAGAACAGCTTTCTCAGTGCTGTGGCAAGCCCACCTGGCTGCACGTGGGGGAGTGCAGCATTGAACCCGGCTCGCCAGATTAGAAGTCTGCACCCCTAACCGCTACACCAAGCTGGTGTGCACGAGAGGGAAGCTTCTGATGGTTACAGGGAAATTGCTGGTTTTCATTCGTCATCGGCATGAAGCCCTTCTGGAAATGTGGCAGCCACACTTAGCAAGGCTTTGGCCCCATTTGCTGAAGAGGTCTTGCTGGGCCAATCAAAATGCATGCATGATGCACTGCAAACATTTTTGTAAACCATGCGCTCCAGTTGCGACAAATACAGAGGCTCAGAGCCCGTGCCATTTTCTTCCCATTCAGTATTCTCTTTTGGAATGTCAGTACCAGGAAGATGGGCATGGAAACCCCCTTCGTTTCTCACGCTGGACAAATACACCGTCCCAGCCACTCCCAACAAACCAGGAGGGATTGACTGCAAAACATTCCCTCCTCGGGAGGCGGGGTGGTGGGTGGGGGGTCTTCGGTGTGCCCACTGATTGCTCTGGAAAGCATTGCACAGACCTTCAAATCTCCTTTGCCTCGATTTGGCCACCACGCTCCCTGCAGTCTGGCAGGACAGCCTTTCCTGATTGCTATTTGGAAGCCGTCCGCCTCTCCCGATGAGCCTGAGATTTGTGCGGCTTTGTTTGGCTAATTATTTTTGGACGCGCACATCCCGAGGTTTAATTACACATAGCTCGCAGGCGTTGATAGTATCTGGCTGCTGGAAGTGGCCCATGAAGACCAAGGGCCTGAATTTCAGAGCCAGCGACAGGCCGCGATGAGTCATTCGGAAAGGCCATGTGATGCTGAGCAGTGTCCCCATGAATGCGAGAGGTACAAACTGGTGGCTGTAAATATCCCGAATGAGATCAGGATCACACAGAGCTGGAAGAGACATTAAAGGGCCATCTAGTCCAGCCCCCCTGCCTTCTCGAGGACTTAAAAACCACACCCTCCTGACAGGTGCTCATCTGATCTCCTCCTAAAAGCTTCCAGCGAAGGAGGCTCTACCCCCCTCCAAGACAGCCAATTCCATCTATGAACAGCCTTCATCATGAGAAAATGTAGATTTAGGGCTTTATTCTCTTGACCTCAAAGGCCACCAAACCCCTCGCTCAGCCTTTCTCAACATTTTTATTATTTGGGGGCTTGCAATCGTTCATTTTTATTAGTGAAAGATGTTTTTTTATGGTGCCTTCCCGCATGAGCAGGATCCCCAAGGCGGCGCCTATAAAAACATTTGAACAATTAAAAACAACTTATAAAATGGTAAAACCGTTCAATAAAAGTACATGAACCAACAATGCCAGAACGAGGGAAGAGGAGGGCCAGTAACTGTAATTAGGATATGCCGACTGAAAAAAAGGATCCTTCTCCTGGGGGCAGAAGCTGACAGAGGGAGAAAGACAAATCTCTCTGTGGGGGGAGTCCCAAAGTTTTGCTGCCACACTATCCGTCTTGCCTTGGATGGGAGAAGGAGATCCTTAAGGTATGTCCATCCCAGGCTGCACAGCGCTTTAACTTGAGTTGAGCCCAGAAGCTGTGTAGATGGAACAAGATTCCAGTCAATATTCTGGCCACGGCATTTTGCACCGATTGCAGTTTCCAGACTGTCTTCAAGGGGATCCCCACACAGTACAGATTGCAGTAATCTAATCTAGCTATTTCCAGGGCCTTTACCACAGTGGCAAGATCTTTTCTGCCCACAGCTGGCTCACCCATTTCCTGCATCACCAGCAGCACTTTTGTCAGGACTAAACTCCAGCTTGCAAACCCACAACTCTCCCAAAACTGCCTTCGGTGCACCTGTCTACAGTTTCCACTCCCTCCCAGGGATCTGCTGGCAGCATGTGGTAGAGCTGAGTGTCATCTACATATGGGTGGCAGCTCAGTCCAGATCTCCAGATGACCTCTGGCAGACGAGACCACACCCTGTGGGACTGAAGGGCAGAGACCCCCCCCCCCCTGCATCACACTGAGAAACCTGCCCTTGCAGTAGGACCGAAAACACTACAGACCTTTGCCTCCCAGTGCAAAAGGGGATGCAGAAGAAGGTCCGGGAGAATTCCAGGTCACACTCCCTGGTTGCTTTTGATTTAATGGCCGGTGCTCTTTTTTTCCCTCCGATTCCTGTAATGCGTAAGGTTCTTTAATAATGTCGTGGTATAGAGGGATGCCTCCCAAATCCTTCTGTTCAGGATTTTACCATCTTTTTAGATTTCTGGATGATCTGCACTTAGTTCAAAAGCGAGACAGATGCTTTAGGAATCCCCCGGTCTCCTTGTTTATTTATTTTTTAAATTTCTAAATGACATGCAGGGCACTTTACATTCCGGTTTCTGTTCCTTCTGGTTCATTGTTTTATCTCTTTTGCTCTGTACACTATGAATGGCGCCCATGTACGAATAAAAATCACAAAAGGTCAGCCTCAACATAAATAGACATACAGTGGCATCAAATTCATTTCCGTGCGGTGTTTTGCCATGACATTGGAATTCATGGGTTTACCACACACACACACACAGACACACACACACACACATACAATACAGGCAAGCACTTCTAAGATTTCCTTTTCTTTTCAGCCTTTTATCAGTGATGTAGTTTTCCTCTAGAGAGGGAGGAAGTGAAAATGCACCTCCCTCTCTCCCCTGGCAAACTCTGGATGTTCCAATTCTGGAAATAATTTTAGAAGTTTTCCTGGTTAAACCAAAATTAAGAAGGGGGTAGAGTGCAATAAAGAGCAAAATTCTAGAACTGTAAAGGTAGATCGGGGATTCTCCTTATCTTGTGGCCTCAGGAAACAGCACTCCGAGAATGTATCTTTCTCAAAAGAGAGCCGAGGGATTTCAGTTCTAATTTTGCCTCTCTGAGCATTAGCTCTGTTAGTAATGTGCCTGAGTTTGGAGATATTATTAGATTTTTTTCTTCTTGCACATCAAACCCAGTTATAATTCATCACAGATGTTGCTGCCTCCAAGATGTTCATAATGGGTGATGATTTCTTCAGCTACGAAGTGCAATATTCAAAGCTGAAGAACGTAGGTAGCCATTCTCGTCCACAGAACAATCCCGGAGACTTGCAGTAGCTATTTGGGACAAAAACTAAAACATCACAAAACAATACGCGAATTTTCAAGTTAAGCAGAACTCCTTGTCCGGATGGATGCTGAGCTTTGTGTAGTGGTTAAAAATGGCAGCCTCTAATCTGGAGAACCGGGTTTGATTCCCCACTCCTCCCCATGCAGCCAGCTGGGTGACCTTGGGCCAGTCCCAGTTCTCTCAGAGCTCTCTCGGCCTCACCTCCCTCACAGGCTGTCTGTTGTGGGGAGAGGGAGGGGTAGGCAATTGTAAGCCGCTTTGAGACTCCTTTGGGTAGTAAAAAGATGGAAAGGAGATGGAAAGCCTGTGGATGGATTTGCGGAGGTACCTCACGTAGCCTGAATGTGAACGGTTTTGTCAGTGGCATCTCAGGCAGGGTTGTGACGAATGAAAAGCAAGAAAGAAGATGACTTCTAGTAGTGAAAGGGGGAGATGATGAGAGCCTGGGACAGAGGATTAGCCCGTGATAACACACAACATTAAATGCTCTTGCAGCATTTCGTAAAAACTGTTATGCATCAACTGGGTGAAGTTCCCCCATCTCTCCATAAAACCGCACCTGTTAGATTTCTGCCTAACAGCAACCCTCTTGGTGTGCCGTGACATTGTGCCTTGCCTTATACATGACTCTCTTAGAGGCCTCAGGGCCACCTTCTCTCCAAGAACGTGGCTAGACCTCGTAATTAGGTGGAGTTATATCTCCAAGAGGGCCTTCGAAGAAAATAAGAGAGAATTGGCATAATCTGGTTGGACAGATGGGGTCAGAAAGTTACATGATTCAAATGCTTATTCCGAGGCTTGAAGAAGCTTGTAACTGCACACAATCAGCATTTTTCTTTCCCCTCCCTCGAGTCTTCTTTAAATACTTGACCATGTTCAAAGTCGGAGAAGCTAAAAAGATTGTTTTCCGGGTTCCCATAAGTGCGACATGAACCAAGAGGCAAAGATGCTGAATAACCCAGGGAGGGAGACTGGGGCACAGAGGTTTCTGGGAAGGGCTCCACAGATTTGGCTCACAAACCAAATATTCTAAAAAGATAAATGCTATTCTAAAACACAAATGCTAAAATGTCACAGTCATAAATCAGGCAGGTGGGTGGGTGGGGACTGGGTGGCCCCACAACCTATGAGTCTCCTTGCTACTTTTCGTCTTTCACGTCACCACCGGCATTCACCTTGTGTGTTTTAAGAGACCATTTTTTTGTATACAGCGCAGGATGCTTCTCTCCGCACAGAATGAGAACGCAAATCTTCACCTACTGATTTTTGCCCGTTGCGTGGCAAAGAGAAGGAAAGCAGCCCCCTCTTCATTTCTGACCAAGTGAGCTTTGACTCACCACTGTCATGTAGGGAGTTCTTCGTCTGACAAAGAGTGCTTGCCCTCGAAAGCTCACGCCTTGAATAAATCTTTGTTGGTCCTAAAGGTGCCCCTGGACTCCGGTTTTATTCCGGAAAACGCAGTTGGCCTTTCCGTCCGCCTGGACTCGAGTGTCATTCGCCCTTCTCCAAGGGCTTTCTTCTCCAAGGGCTTTCTCCAAGGGCTCTCTGGCCCAGCTCCTTTCCCCATCCCTTAGAGGGTAGTGAGGAGAGGGTTAACACCCCCCCTAAAAACATGATGTCATGCTCTCCGGCTTGTCCCCCTTCCTCCCACCCCACCGCTCCCCCCAAAACTGCCCATCAGTGGCCTCAATAGGGAATTAGTTTTGCCCGCATTTAGACCTCTTAATTAGCTATTCTTTTTGCTCAGCTTGGGAAGAGGAGGGGTAAGAGAGACCCCCTCCCCGCTCCCCCAGCTGGGCTTGGCCCTTCTCCCGCAGCAGGCAACAAAAGATCCCAGCAGGCAATGCCATCGGAGGGCGCTGGAGACGCCAGGGCCTGTCAAAGCGCATTTCCCACCTTCCCGCGCCAACCTTTTCTCTGCTCCAGCCAGGAGACAGGCTGCCTTAATTGGGCTGAAAATCTAATCATTTGTAACTCCCAGGCCTGGGAAGGCGGAATGAGAGAGGGCAGGGGGACGAGGCGGCAGGAAGTGAGGGAACGGAGGGACAGAATGGGAGACAAAGTTCGAAAGGGAGACCTTTGAAAAGGGGAAAAGGAAGCCTGCGGCCAGTGAGGGGGAAGCATGAAATAAAGGAAGGCAGCAGGATGAGGAAAGGGGAAGAGCGGCTGAGGAGAGAAATCTTGGGGAGAGAGAGAGAGAGAGAGAGAGGCCAGCGAAACAAGCAGGCCAGCAAGAGACGGGCCTTCTTTTGAAAGAAGGAGAGGTTTCGTGCAGTGAGCATCCTCTCCCAAACAGGCACCTTTTCGCAACATGCCTGCCTGCTGTGGCCAGCAGTGGTCTCTCATGGATGCATGGGGATGGAGAGGCAATGATAATATTTGGAACGTTCCCTCCCCTTGCGAAGACCTCCAATCTGCTAACAGTCCCCCCTGGCCCTTCGGCATTTCCTTGGTTCTGCAGAGACGTAGCCAGGAGACAACACTTGCCTGGCCCATTCAAGGCTCTTCCCCCCAGTCCTCAGCTCAGACTGGAGAATGAGGTGGCGGAGGCCGAAGCTGTAGGATGGGAGTGTAGAATTCGGACCGCAGAGGGCGGATCCCTTTGAATGATCACCCTCATTGCCTGAAAGCCAATATAGCCTTATCTTGGGACACGGTGAGGCACCTGCCCGAAGTGGGTAAATTACAGCAAAGCTGACCCAGGGACCCGATCCACCAGTGACCCACTTGCTCTTGCTCCTGTTCGTTTCAGTGTCATTTTTGCAAGAAACCTTCCCCGCCGATTGTGCCCTTGCTAACAAGCAAGGAAGGGATGCTGTTTGTATTCACGTTGGACACCAAGGTGTCTCCGGTCAGTCCTTTCCAAAGGAACTTCATGTGGTGCGGCGTTCGTGTGAAATGCGAACCGTTAGGACCCTAAACCAGTAATTCTCCCAGTCGTCTGATTCATAAGGAAGCCCGCATGCTTCAAAAGTTACTCATTGCCTGGCCATGTGGTAACTGCGGGGTTTTAATTTAAAAAGCATGCCAGCATGGTCCAAAACATGGCAACCGTGCTGAAGAATTTGAGGCCTACCTGGCCTACAGGGAGAGCTTTTGCAAGCCCTGGCTTTTACCGATTGCTCTTGGCTATTTCTTCTGGCACTCACCTTCTGCTCCTGGAATTCTGTCTTGGCATCAGTGTGGCTTTTCACAAGCATTTGCCATTAATAGCTCTTGGCCCAGCGCCTCGAGATGAGTGATTAGGAAGTTACATTCTTTCAAAGGAATGAAGATGCATATGGAGATCCTCGGTGTTTTAATTTAGATGTATGTTGCAGTTTACATCAAGGGTTTTGCAGGCAGGTGCTCCAGTGCCCGAGATTTTCCTTTTAGGTGCAGTATATTTCTTATTCTGCCTTTCTTACAAGATGTATGGAGAAGAATATGCGTCTTCCGTTTTGGTGTCATGGTTAAGAGCAGAGGCTTCTAATGTGGTGAGCCGGGTTTGATTCCCCAGTTGGGTGACCTTGGGCTTGTCCCAGCCCTGATAGTGCTGTTCTCACAGAGCTCTCTCAGCCTCGCCTGCCTCACACGGTGTCTGTTGTGGGGAGAGGAAGGGGAGGCGATTGTCAGCCGCTTCGAGACTCCTTCGGGCAGTGAAAAGTGGGGCATAAAAACCAACTCTTCTTTTTGTTGTTACAAAACCCTGTGAAGGTAAGCAAATCCATACGCTTTGGGATCTGAATAGAGGATTTGGACGTCTCTCAGAGGGTTTCTGAGGTCTCTGAGAGACAGGGGGTCTCTCAGGTCAAAGTTCATAGTGTGATATATACTCGGAAGGAGGCAAACAAACTGGATTGCAAAACAGGAAGTCAAGACAAACAGCATAATATATGTGATAAACAAAGAAGTAACTAAGTAACAAAGCCCACCTGCATTTTTTAGCCATTAAAGTTAGAATCCTGTCCACTTAGTAAAAATGCCCTCTTAGACAAAATCATGTGGTTAAAACACAAATACCACAGGGGGGAAAGATGGGAGAAATAGAACAATAGCTAAGGTTTTTTGAGTGTCTTCAGAGCAGAAAGTCCTTGGCCCCGATCCACAGGTCCTCGTCTACAGAGGAGGGTTTCTCTCGTGCTGCGGCATACAAAGATTTCTCTGTACATACCCGCTGAACCAGTGGTTAATGCTACGAGCAGCGACTGAGTAGATAATCCTTTGGGAGGGGGGGGGGAAAGGAAGTGGGCATCCGATTTTATTCCGACCCTCCCATGTCAGATTCTCCCTCTCAAAAAGTCATCCATGGGTCCGTTTTCAGTGTCTAGATTTCGTACGGTCTGCCGTTTGCTGCAATTAGTTCATTTTTATTGCTTTGCCTCTCAGCCACACCAACAGTGTGCCTTTATAAAGGACCAGGAGGGGGGAAAACAGTCTGGGTGTCACTGTATCAAGATTCTTGCCAAGGGGTGCATCAGAAAAAAAAGTCTCAAGATAATTCTTTGCGGGGCAGAATTTTACCAATGCAGTATAGACAAGCGGGGGGGGGGGGGGGGGAGAGAAAGCTGCGAAAAGCTATTAGATTCTGTGATTCTAAGATCACCATTTCTGGTGGTCCCCGAAGCCTGGAAAATATTTCAGGAGTTCCTTCACGGCCCAAAGGCTGCCGCGCATCGTCTCTGCGTTATCAACTTGCAGCTGGCGCTCTCCTCCAACACCAGCCTGGAGGGGGTGTAAGAGAGCGGCTTGCAGGCGGAAGGAGGACCCAAGGGTGCCTATCAATTGTACCACCTCTGTCTTAGCAGGGAGCCCAGCAAGGAGGGACCAGCCTGGCTCCAATTGGGTGTAATTACCTGTTCACGACTGACTCCCTTCCCTCTCTGTCTCCCGCGCCCTCACTTGACTTGTCTCCCCGTTCCTAAGAACCCCGGAGGGGCTGCTGCAGAGCCTGGGTCTTATTTTCAGTTCTCTACAGCACCCGCCAGCAGCTCTGGGTGCGCTTTGTTATTTTAATTGCGCCGAGCAGCTTCGGGAGACAACCTTCGTCTGAAAAACAGAATAAATGGATAATGAGTCTCACTTTGTCAGCTAGGAGCCCAGTTAGGCAACTCTGGGCAAGCCACAGGTCTCTTGCTTTCGGTCCCTACCCTCCCCCCCCCCCAAAAAAAAACCCCACTAGTCTTTCTACAGGGCTGTTGTAAAGACGACGGTGAGGCTATGCATGAAGTGCTTTCCACTGCATGGAATCCGCTCTGTGGATGCTTAGGAGAGCTGCTGGCACTTCTCCTTAGAAGGACCCCCAAGTTTCAAAAAGATTGGCACCAGGGGTCCAGTTCTATGGATCCCCAAACAAGGTCTCCCCATAGTGTCATTCCCCTTGGAGAGGAACTGCAAACACATAAATAAACAAGCAAGGGCATAATAGAGACCATTTCCGCACAAGGAATGTATCGCGTCACAGCCTCTGAATGCTGTCGGCTTGTAGAGCCCCCTCCAAACGGCGGCGTCCACGTTCCGAGGTCGTGTCGCAATTCGGCCATCTTTAAACCGCAATTTTGGGAATCGCTAAACCTGCCCCAACAGCGAAGCATGTAAATGTCACATTGTTACGGGGAGAATTTTAATATACTGGTATCTATACTGGTAACCTTGGGGTGTGTTCTGGGCGGCATTTAAAAGACTTGCGGTCTCTTTAAATGCCTTCTGTGAGTCCTGTTAGTTCTCTGCGAAGGCATTTAGCAGGACTGGGAGCTCTTAAACAACCTTTAACTGGGCTTTCGGAGTTCCAGGATAATCCTGAATATTTTCAGGGTTAATCTGGATCAGCTATACCAAGTAGCTGGGACAATTCTTGGGTGTATATCTGGTTGAAAAAATCGCTGGAAAATACCTAGAAATGGGGAGGGGGCTATATTTTGGGCTCAGATGTATTGAATGCACTCCCCTAGTGGCAATTTACATCAGTAGGAGTGTATATTCCAATGGCACATTGTAGCAAAAAGGAGGGAAGTTTAAAACTTATGTCATGGCAGGCTTTTATTAACCCTCACCTGATGCAACACCTGATTCCCTTCTCTCTGAGAATCTCCTGGCCTGTTCTTATGCCTCTGCTTGTTTGCTTTAGGATGATTCCTGTAGCTTTCTCTCCTCATCTCTCTCCAGGCTCCACTCCTTTGACTCCACTAGGCTCTCAGAACAGCTGTTGCAGCTCAATCAACTTCTCCCCCCCCCTTGCTGGATAGGATTTAAATCCTTTCCCCACAGTGTATGAGCCCCCCTCCCTTTCCTAAGCTAATTTCAGGTGGGTAGCCGTGTTGGTCCACAGCAGAAAGCAAGATCCGAGGCCCACATCACCTGCAAAGCGAACATAATGTTTGGAGCATAAGCTTTGTCCGACAAAGGGAAAATTGAAAGTTTATACTCCGGAAATCCTGCTAGTCTTTCTTAGGGGCCACTAGACGCAAATATTGCTCTGTAGGGAGCTAGTTAACCTTGATCAGACATGCCTGTCTCCCCTTTCCTTATGGAGATTCCTCCATTTGCTTATAAGTTGAGGAATTGCTATTCAGCCTGTAAAAATGGGCTTCTGGGTCTCGGTTTTGCTTTTTCTTCTTAAAAACCTGAAAAGAGACATTGTCTGCCTGCGTACAAAAGTTTAGATCTTTGTCGGTCTTCTAGGTGCTGCTGGGCTCAAAATGTTTTGCTGCTGCTTCAGGCTGCCCACCTGAATTTATTAAAATCCCTGTGCGTTTGGTGGTACTGCCATCCTTCAGGAGTCGGGTTCCCTCCCTGGCCAAATCTCTTTTTGGAATATTGTCCTACCCCTTCTTGGGGGACCTCAAAGTGGCATAGAACGTACTCTTCTTTGTATGTTCCCAACCACCCAGTAAGGTAGGAGAGAGAGAGAGAGAGAGAGAGAGAGAGAGAGAGACCCCAGCCCAAGATGACACAGTGAGCTTTGTTCAAATCCCGAGAGGGGATTAGAACACAGGTCTCCACGGTGGTAGGGATCACAACACACTGGTGCTCTGTGAGGGCCTCCATGTCTCTAGCATGCATGCTTACACACAAGCTCTCAGGGGTCTCACGGTGCACCATTTCTCAGTCTCTGCATTTTGGACTTCTGGCCCCCATCTAGCAAGAAACCCACTACCTTGCAGCTGTCAAACTGCGTTCTAGAGCCATGAAAACCTTCCCAGTCATAAGCTAGTTAGTCGCCAAAGCGCCACAAGACTCCTGTTTTGCTTCTACACAGGTGGAGCAATCCTGAGATAATAAATTCAGATTGATTGACAAACTGTTTTTTAAAAAAAACGTGTTTACTTCCTAGCAATTAAGGACGCCTATCAAAACCATATCCTTCCCAGGTGCCAAAATGCCAAGGGCCAGCCCTGCCTGGCATTTTGTAGGAGGCAGCTTTC
Organism: Paroedura picta; assembly: GCF_049243985.1. NCBI lineage: Eukaryota > Metazoa > Chordata > Lepidosauria > Squamata > Gekkonidae > Paroedura > Paroedura picta. Next base: position 19,178,227 of record NC_135385.1, on the reverse strand, counting down.
GATTTGCATTCAGAGAACAGCTTTATCTGCATCGGGCTCTTCCGCTTCCGTGGCCATTCATGAATTTTCTGTGGGGGTGATGGCATTCTGATTTAAGTAGTGGTTGGTGCTGACGTCCTAAAGCCTGAATTTCCCATACTGAGCCACTGGGAAGTTTGGCAAACATTTAAAAAAAAAAGGAGTGTCCAACTGGATCTGTCACACCAAGGTAGAACTAGTCCAGCATCCTGTTTCCACGGCCAGCAAGAGGCCAAAAGCTTTTCTCCTCTGGTGCGCCAGACGTAAACTGGTTCTGTTTGGTATTCTGACAAATAACCATTGATAGACTTGGTTTTCATGAATTTTAGAGTCATTTGAACTAGAGACCATGACCATATCTTGACACAGTGAATTCCATATGTTAATTGTGCAGTATGTGAAGAGACACTTTAACTTTTCCTTCTCTCTCTGTCTCTCTCTGTGTCTGTCTCTTTCTCTCTGTCTCTTTCTGTCTCTGTCTCCCTATCTGTCTCTGTCTCCCTCTCTCTCTCTCTCCTTCCTTCCTTTTCTTTTTGGCCACTTCTGAATCTACCATTCATCGCTTTCATTGAGCGACCCTTCGTTCCGGTATCCGCAGATGGCTCCTGAACACGTGCAGAACGCCCTGTTCTCACCTTGTGGTGGCCACGGTTCGGGCAGCAGAGCACCTGGCCAAGCAGATGTCAGCCCCGGGTTCATAATTCCCCCTGGAGGAAGCCAGGCGTCCAATCCGCCCGAGCCGCAGCCCTTGGCTTTATGGGAACTGCGCCCCCCTCTCTCTCATCTGCCGGCCCTGTGCAGTCCCTCGCCTCACTTTGGCCCCGGTGCTGGCTGCTTACTTCATGCCCTACAGAGGAAGTGACTGGCACGGGAAAGAATGTTTCTTTTCCCCCTACAGTGTCGGCAGAAGCCAGCTGTGTGTCTAATCTTTGGGTTCCGTTCAAGGCTGATGTCAGAGGGGAGCAATGCAGAGGTTAAGGAGGTGAGGAGGGCTCGTTCCTTCCCCACCACCAGCACCACCACGGTCTTGGCATACGGATTGTCTTGAGCGAAAGACTTGGGGACAGACATCCCTCAGCCGGCAGGTTTATCTCCGCAGCCTCGTCTCCCGGTGGTGACAAGGGGTGAGGCGCGCTAGCGTGAAGCTGTCTGGCCCAGAAGGGCGTCTGGGGGCACGTCTGTCATTTCGGAGAACAGCCACACCATGCGAGTTCTTAAGAAATGGCTTGCTGAAGTTCGTCATAACGGCAACCCTCTGAGACCGATTTCTAGCACTTCCCACTTTACAGATGGCGGGGGTGAAACTGAGGCTGAGAAATGTCGCCATGAGAAATCCATGTTTGGGCGCCTCTCTTCTTTAGAAAAGAGAATAGCCGCCACCACGGAGAGGCCTGTGGTTTGGACTGGGGCTGTAGCTCTAGGGGGAAGGCATCTGCATAGAATCGTAGAGTTGGAAGGGGCCATCCAGGCCATCTAGCCCAACCCTCGGCTCAATGCAGGATCAACCTAAAGTATCCAGGATACGTTTCTGTCCAGCCGCTGCTTGAAGACCACCAGTGAGGGGGAGCTCTCACCTCTTTTGGCATCCGATTCCACTGTTGAACTAGTCTGACTGTGAATTTCCCCCCTTATATCTAGCTGGTACCATTCTAAACGTAGCTTAAAGCCATTCCTGTGGGTCCTCTCCTCTGTTGCTAACAGGGACCTTTCCCTGCCCTCCTCCAGGTGACCACCTTTCAAATACTTACGACAGCCATCATGTCCCCTCTCAGCCTCCTCTTCTCCAGGCTGGACATTCCCAAGTCCCTCAGCCTTTTGTAGACCTCTGTCCTCTTCCCCCTTACTCCCCTTTTCTTCTGATTTAGTAGTAGTCAAACTTTATTGCACTAGGCCATAGAAAGACCTAAGAGAGTGGCTTTTCCTCCAGGATGCCAAAAATGGACAGATCTTTAATTGTGAAATCCAGGTGTGCCTCGTGGTTTAAGACCCTTAAAAAAGATCACAGCAGAGACCTGTATCTGGGTCATATAAATGCGAGCAAGCTAAGGGTAGCCTTTTCAGCCCTGAGATTTCAGTCAATGCCGTATTCTGTTCTGACTGGGAGATACGCTCAAATTCCTCTTTTACGACGTCTCTGTATCTGTGGGAACCCAGTAGTTGAAGATCTGCCACCCTCTCTACTGGAATGTCCCCTTTACACAGATCCAAGGAGGAAATTTCTAAATAAAATCATTCCAGGGGTATTTTCTTCAGCTCACGATAAATTAAGGTATTTCTTTTGAGTTCAACAGCCCAATGGGTTTGAACCGGTCCTCTGTGCCTTTTCAAACTCCATCATGCCATTTTTCGGGTGCTGTGACCTGAGCTGTATGCACCATCCAAAGTGTCGTCTCCCCACAGAGCTAATATTGGGGCAGTATGATAGCAGCATGAGCCACCCCTGCTTTCCTGCTCCTCACATACTCCCTCACTCTCCCCTGCTTTCCCGCTCCTCACATACTCCCCCACCCTCCCCTGCTTTCCAGCTCCTCACATACTCCCCCACCCTCCCCTGCTTTCCAGCTCTAACCTGAAGGAGACGAACTCTTGTCCTGGGGGCTACCAGCCCTGGATCGCAACACAAAAGTGTCATCACTGGCGTGGGATTCTCTTCTTCGTTCCCGCCCCCCCTCTTGTGTTACACATTTGTGCTGTGATTGCAGGGTAATTTAGATTTATTATTGTGCTGATGTATTAATTGTTGCTGCTGCGTGTCAAGGCCTCCGAGCGGGGAAGAAGGGAGATGGTGCCGTTGGTGTTTTGTTTCTCAGCAAAGCGATAAAGATTTCCTGGAAATTTAAATAGCCTTAATTTCCCACTTGACTGTTTCCCAGCTGATACCCGCTTTCAATATCACATGGCTGGAAGGCAAGCAAAACATCTGCCAATGCATGTTCTTAGCTCCAGACTGTTTGCGGCCTTCTTGGGAGCCAGCTTGGTTGGGTGGGATTCCCCACTCCTCCATGTGCAGCTAGCTGGGTGACCCTGGGGCAGGTGCAGTTCTCAGAGCTCTCTCAGCTCCACCTCCCTCCCAGGGTGTCTGTTGTGGGGAGAGGAAAGGGAAGGCGATTGGAAGCCACTTTGAGACTCCTTTGGGTAGAGGAAAGCGGCCTGTAAGAACCAGCTCTTCTTCTTCTACAGTAATATCAGAGCTCCCTCAGATCCTAGTTTGACACCCTTGAGGGTGAGCAGGGATAGACTGGAAACCAAACGGGGCCCTTGACAGATGCCAAGATTTGAAGGCTAGCAATATTGTTGTGGTTGCCTAAGAACCACCCAAAGGGCCACTGATAGGGCATTTGTTGCTTAAAGGTACAGGCACTGCTTCTGGTTTGTTTGTTTTTTTCTGGGTTTTTATTTTTTGTATTTGAATGTCAGATTTTTCTATGAATGTGGGGCTTTCTCCAGGTTTGTAGACAGACCTGTCTTGTCTCTGAATATTCGTATCATCAGGGAGGAGTGTTGAAAATGCAATATATTGATTGATGCCCTTGGTATACATAGTAGTTTGTTTGGTCCCGTTATCTGTTGTGGTCACTGAGAGACCCTTCCAAGCTGCTTGACCCAAAAGTGTGATTGGACAGGGAAAAAATGAATACAGCATCACAGTGTACACAGCTCTATCATGTCTCAGCCTCTGAACTATCTGGAAGGACAGCCTGTTTCCTGCTTCATTATTACAAGATGGCTTATAGCCTGTGGACTGGCAGTTCTCCTTCAGTGCATTAAGTTAATGTTTTCTTTTCCTGGGCCCAGATCACCTAGCCCCAGTGATCCATGCGGCGGTCACCTCTAGACTGGACTTCTGTAACTCTCTCTACACAGGCCGGTCCTTAGCCTTGACCCGGAAACTACAGCTGGTCCAAAACGCAGCGGCCAGGGTCCTCACAGCAACACCGTGGAGGTCCCACATTCGGCCCATCCTCCATCAACTACAGTGGTTGCCAGTTGAACTCCGGATCAGGCTAAAGGTTCCGGTAATTACCTTCAAGGCCATACATAGTCAGGGCCCAGTGTACCTGAGGGACCGCCTCCCTGCCTATGCCCCTCAAAGAGCTCTATGCTGTGCCACTGCCAACTTAATGGTCCCTGGCCCTAAAGAGGCCCGCCTGGCCTCAATCAGGGCCAGAGCATTCTCTGTCGTGGCCCCCACCTTGTAGAATGAGCTTCCGGAGGAGACCAGGCTCCTGACGGAGGGCGGTATATAAATATCACAATAAATAAATACTGACAAATGCAATATTAGGCTGTGTCACTAGGAGCACAGAATCTGGAGCAAGGGAAGTTATAATGCAACACTCTTCCGCATTGGATAGACCTCATTTGGGATGTTATGCCCAGTTCTGGGCACTGCAGTTCAAGAAGGGTCTTGGCAATTTGGGTGGGTGCCCTTTTGAAGGTAGGCAGAGCCTCGCTGTTCGGTTTAAAAGGCTGCAGGAAAGTGTGGATAAATCTTATTCATCAGGCATCGCAAACAGTCTCTCCTTTCCAACCCACCCCCTGCTAGTAGATGTATTTGAAGAGCAGCATTCCTGCTTGGAAAAATCAGAGTATTCTAATATGTGACTTCACAATCCACTCATTTCCTTTCTGCTTTAGGATGGAAACTGGAAAAAGACCCAGAAATGTGGAATGGATTTTTCAAATGCTTCGAGCAGAGATGAAGAACCGAACGGTTTCCGCTTTCCCGGTCACAATGGTGAGTTTAATGTTGAAATGGCGTCGTTTCTGTCTCCCAGCCGCCGTATCCGAAGGCAAAAAATAAATAAATTGCCATTTCATTCTCTAGCGCCAATGCCAATTTCTGTGTTTATTGTTTCCTGACTGAAGAACTCTAAACCAGTCAAACTTAATAACTTGTCTACAAGTCTGAAGATTATTATTTTTCCCCAGTGTGAGTTTTGAGAAATTCAAATTTTCCAGCGTCATAATGGTTATATGTGGACTATGAGAGCCATCTTGGCATAGTCGTTAAAAGCGGCAGCCTCTAATCTCGAGAACTGGGTTTGATTCCCCAGTCCTCCACATGCAGCCTGCTGGGTGACAGGGCCAGTTGCAGTTCTGTCAGGGCTCTCCCAGCCTCACCTGCCACACAGGGCGTCTGTTGTGACTTTGGGCCAATCGCAGTTCTGTCAGGGCTCTCCCAGCCTCACCTGCCACACAGGGCATCTGTTGTGACTTTGGGCCAGTTGCAGTTCTGTCAGGGCTCTCCCAGCCTCACCTGCCACACAGGGCGTCTGTTGTGACTTTGGGCCAATCGCAGTTCTGTCAGGGCTCTCCCAGCCTCACCTGCCACACAGGGCGTCTGTTGTGACTTTGGGCCAATCGCAGTTCTGTCAGGGCTCTCCTAGCCTCACCTGCCACACAGGGCATCTGTTGTGACTTTGAGCCAATCACAGTACTGTCAGGGCTCTCCCAGCCTCACCTGCCACACAGGGCGTCTGTTGTGACTTGGGGCCAGTCGCAGTTCTGTCAGGGCTCTCCTAGCCTCACCTGCCACACAGAGCGTCTGTTGTGGGGAGAGGCAAGGGAGGTGATTGGAAGCTGCTTTGAGACTCCTTCAGGGAGTAAAATGCAGGGTGCAAAAACAGCTCTTCTATTCCCTTTTGTGCTAATGGAAAGTGGTTTTGATGGGAAGACTGTGCGCCTTATCCCCACGCAGCCACAGGGCTCGAGGGAACCTGAAAGAGCCGAGCTGTGGTCTCTTCTTCCCGAATGCTCACCTGACGGTTTTACGAGTAGGGGCACTGGCGAACATCTTGCTTGGAAGCTTGCGCTGTCATGTTACAAGGTCGGATGTCGTGGTGATGCCAGGTAGAAGAGGCAGGTTGGATGCACGGTGGTTTGTTTTGCTGCTCTTATGTTGGGAGCAAACTTTGGTACTATTGAGAGCCTCTGAATACCCCTGCAGTGAGAAATCTGGCTTCCTTACAGGAATCACACTGACTAGTGTGCCTGCTTGTTCCTGAAAGGCCACCGTAGCTTGGATTGCACAAACGGTACCTCTCTAGTCGGCAGGCTTTTCCCTCCTCGCAGATATTTCAGGAGATCCTGGAGCTCATCAACCTCCCGAGGCATCTGGTTGGCCTTCAGGAGAGGTCTGTGGCCGGGAACCTGTTTTGTAGGTCCACTTTCTGCCATCCCCCATGAATGAAAGGTCTCTGGTCCCAGACGGAGAGAAAGACCTTTCTCTGCCTGACTCCGGAGAGCAGCTGCCGGTCCGAGCAGGCAATCCTCAAGTCTGTTTCTTTTGTAAGTTCATTCGTGATACTGATCATGGAACTGTTTCACGCACCAAAGCGGTGCTTTTCAGGCCAAAATGCTGGGGGTGGGACATTAAACAATCTCCCTGAGTGAGGCGTATGGAGGATCCGGAGGGTTCGTACCTGCCGGATTTTCATCTTCTGCCCCATGGGGCTTGGGAGAGGATGCCTCGGGCTGTGACTCCCCAGACACACCTTTCTCTCTGGTGCTGCCGGAGGAACAGCAGCCGGCCAGGATCCCCAGCGCCCAACTGGCTCCGTGAAACAGGAGACCGTCTCCATACAAGTGCCTGCAGCAGCGCCCAGCGGTGCCCTGGGGCTTGTGCAGGATTTCTCCTCTGGGCCACCTCCGGCTTTCTCATTAACCCTTCATGCCGCCGGCTGTGCTGGCCGGCCCTTGCAGACCCACCCGCAAGCCTGGCTGGGGACCGGGCGGGAAAGGCAGGACGATGCCCTGCTCTTCATCAGGAACGGGAGCTTTATCCGAATTGTGTTCTGCTCCTTCAGACCAGCTTGGCTGCCCACCTGAATGGCACTGAGAGGAGGGGGGTCTTATATGGCGGCATGTTCAGGGCTCTGTGCATTTCCCAGCCGTTGGTCAGTCTAGAGCATTCTCCTCTTTGTCCAGGTGGACGTGTGAAGCCAAGCCAGACCGGTTAGCCTTAGGCCACCCGAGGTCACGGTTGGAGCAGAACCCCCACCCACCCCAGCCCCTTCTCTCAGGGCACAGAGTGACCCCTCCCAAAGCCCCTTGACTTGGCCCTCCATGGAGGGAGGGAGGGAAGGAAGGAGGGTTCTGAGAGCCAGACAGGGCATCCCACTTGGAAGGGGGGTCAGAAGGCACAAGTGCAGCCCACCTCTGCCCCAACAGATGCATCCTGCCAAGCCATCTGCACACTGCCTGATAAAGAATCCCGGCATCGGATTCAGGCTTGGGGGTCGCCTGGACGGGGCAGAACCCGCCCTGCCCGCTCCTTGCATAGAGGGCCATCCATCGCCCGCGGTCCAGACCAGATGCGCCCCCGGGTTGCGTGGTCGACCCGGGTCTGGCGCACGAGAGTGGCTCGGAGCATGGGCCAAGTGCCTCGCAGTGCGCTCTGTGGGAGGGAGGGCGGGAGGGGGGGTCTTGCGAGAGCGCCCTCCTCCTCCTCCTCCTCCTCCTCCTCCGTCGTGCAGGGGGCGCTAGGACCCGTCGGTGTGGCAGGCGGGCGGGAGGGGGCGTGGCGCGGGCGGGCGGGCGCTGTCACTCAGGCGGCGCGCGGGGCAAGTGACAGAGGGGGCCGTGCCTGTTGACACTTGGCTCCCGCCGAGGGGGGATATTTAACTTGGGATTGAGCGCGGCCAGCGCGCCAGTCGCCCGCAGAGCAGAGCAGAGCAGCAGCAGCAGCAGCAGCAGAGGAGCCGGCGCCGAGCACGAGAGCCGAGCGCAGCCGAGCCGAGCCGAGCGGGGCGCTGCCTGGGCCGGCGGAGCAGCAGCAGCGAGAGCGGCGGGCGCCGGACCACGAGGCCGCCCCGTCGGCGCCGGGCCCGCGATGCCGGCGTCGAGCGGGGCGCTGAAGGGCGTCGAGCGGGGCCGGGGGTCTTCTGCAGCAGCAGCAGCGGCGGTGGCGGCGGCGGCGGCGGCGCAGTGAGCGGCCGGGCGAGCGGGGGAGCGCGGCGCCCCCTCCGCGGAGAGGCCCTCTGCCGCCGCCGCCGCCGCCGCCGCCGCCCTCCCGGAGGCTTGTCTTCGGCGCGGCCTCCGTCTCCCGCCATGCCGTCTAGACTCGGGCCAGCTGTCGCCATGGGGATGGCCGCGGCTCCGCGGTGAATTGGGGCGAGCCACACAGCGGCAGAGCGGCAGAGCCATCGAGCGAGGAGCGCCGCGGAGGAATCCGTCGGGCGGGCAAGGCAGGCAGGCTCTCCCGTCCGTGCGTCCCTCCTGCCTCCCTCCCATGCGCCTGTCACCTAACCCCCGGGCGAGCTATTTAAAGCCGGGGCCCCGCTCGGACTCCTCGGCCGCAGCCTATTTCTGACCCTCGGCCAGGCGGCCGCTTGGAGCCCGCCAGCCCGGTGACGGAGGGATCGAGCCAGCCAGCCAGCCAGCCAGCCATCCAGCGAGCGAGTCGTCCGTCGCGTCCGCGGGTGGGAGCATGAGGCTCCCGCACGCTCTCCTGCTCTGCTCTTCCCTGGCGGCGCTGCTCCGCCGCGGCGCCTGCCAGCCCTACCTGCGCCTGCGGCCCTCGCCCAGCGACAGCCTGCCCGTCAAGGACATCGTGGAGCACCCGGACCCCGAGCACGACCCCAAGGAGCAGGACCTCGACGAGCGGACGCTGCGCAAGAAGCTGGGCAGCCACTTCGACCCGGCCTTCATGGCCGTGGCCGCCCCGTCGCAGGCCAACCTCTCCAGCGCGGACCCCCCGGCGCCTCCCCCGCCGCCGTCCCGGGCCAAGGCGGCCGGAGCCTTGCCCAACGAACTGAAGAAGCTGGAGCTGGGCGAGACGCCCTACGGCGCCCGCCTCAAGCTGGGCAAGAAGGCGCGGAGGAAGTTCCTGCAGTGGCTGTGGGCCTACACCTACTGCCCGGTGCTGTACACCTGGAAGGACCTGGGCGTGCGCTTCTGGCCCCGCTACATCAAGGAAGGCAACTGCTTCTCGGCCAAGTCGTGCTCCTTCCCCGAGGGCATGTCCTGCAAGCCCGTCAAGTCGGTGGCCAAGACCTTCTTGCGGTGGTACTGCCAGGGCTGGTCGAGGCAGAGGTACTGCACCTGGATCCCCGTGCAGTACCCGGTGGTTTCCGAGTGCAAATGTTCCTGCTAGCCCTCCCGGTTTGGGGGGAGCTGTGCTCAGCGCCCCGGGGTGACTTCGGCTGGAAACCCTTGGGATGGACGGGGCGTCGGAGCCGGCCGGGCGTTGGTGGCTGAGACGGTCCTTTCGAGACCCCGAAGGATGGGATCGTCTTCTGGTCAAGAACTGGGTGGTCTCGTGGCGCACCCATGCACTCCTTCACACACATAAACATGGACGGTTGCTTATTCATTTCTCTGTCCTCTGGTTCCTCCCCCGTGCCCCCGGCAGCCCCTTGCACTGTTTTATTTTTTTTTAAATAATTATTATTTTATTTTATTTGAAATGGGGAAAAATTAAACTCGAAAAGGAACTGCAGTGCAGGCCAGAGAAGAAGCTAAGCACTACGAGATGTTTATTTTTATACGTATATATCATTCTAACAAAAAAAAAAGAAAAAGAATTACCATCTTTGTAAATATAGAGATTTTAAAAAAGGGGGGGAAATGCAGCTGTGTTTTTTTTTTAAATTTTAATTGTTATTATTATTTACTAATTCAGTGATGCAGGACCACATTTTGAACCCAACTCTTTAGAAACTGGACCCTTTTTCAGCAAGGGGGGAAAGAAGATGCCCCCCCTCCCCATAGAGGTGGTTTATGATGCCCGGCCTTATTTGAGTCCCTTTAAGATTTTTTATTTCTATTTCCTGTAATCCCCCCCCCCCTTTTGAGTTTGTCAGCAAACTTTAGACTAATTTTCAAAGGTCTCTAGGGTTTTGTTTTTTTTAATTGTATATGGATTAAGGATAATTTTTTTAAAAAGTAGGAAATTTATGAAAAGAGTGATGGAGGTTTTTGTTTTGTTTTGGAATACTTATAGTCATGTAGAGATGTTAAAAGACTTTTCTTGTGTACAGTTTATTTATTTTTGATGTTTGTGTATAGAAGAAGAAGAAGAAAAGCTAGAGATTATGCCAGGAAATATGGAAAATGTTTACTTGAATATTCCTTCCGCCAACGTATCAGTGTACATATCAACCACGACTGATCAAAACATTTTTAGCAATAAACTCTGTCTTTGAAGAAATTCTGTCCTTAGTGCACTGCAGGCCTCTGGGAAACGCACTAGTCTATTACGTCTTGTATAAATCCAGTGATAGATGAGGCCAGAGGTCCCACCAGGTGCTGAAAACACAATGAAATCTGTTGATGTTAATGAAGTTATGCATCTTTTTTAGACATCTGACAAGTGGCAGGAAGGATTAGAGGCCCAGGTTCAAATCTCTTCAACTACAGACGTTCAATGGGTCATCTGGGGACAGTTCCTGTCCCTCAGCTTGCCTCGCAGGGCTGTTGTGAGGATAGGAAGGGAGGACAGAATGCTCTGTCGACAGCCCCCCCCCGCCCCTCTGCCCCAAACTCCATGAAGAAAAGACAGGTGGGAAAGGAGATGGACACCCTTTACCACTCCGCCCAGTCAAGTGGGGTGCTTCCGAGCAGAAAGGTCGGATGCATGCTTGGGAGAATTACGAAATTCTGACAATCCTTAGGAAATTTGGTTTCTCCTGGTTGTACCTTACCACAGGTGGAGCTGGGAGGAAAGGAGAAAGGTTGCATCACTCAGCCCAAATCCAAAAATACCCATAATAGAACAAAACACTGGTATAATTCCCAGTCATTAGTAGATTCCAGGGAAGGTGAGGTGGTTTTGTATACACACAAATATCTGTGTGTGGGTGTTGTGTACATACATGCAGACTTGCAGAATTTTACAGCCTTCACTGTCTTTTCCCTTTATGGCCTGGTGGGGTTGATCAGACCGTCACTCTGGTTGGCTTGTGACAAAGGTTGTTAAACTGCGTTTCTTGAAACCTCGAATTTCTCAGAAGCTTGTCAGGGGTCCCCCCATAACTGGAACTGAATCCATTTACGTGCTGATCTTCCATCTGCAGAGGCATGCTGGAAGTGTTCTAGGGTGACCCGCTTACTTCCTATGGGATAAAAATTAGTGCCCCCACAGGAACTGAATATATCCACTTGACTGGAACGTGGGTCCTTCTGCCGATAAGCATTCATGAATAGTCCAGTAAATTACAACGGGAAGAAAGCGTAGCCGAAAAACTGATCTGACTCATGCTGCTTGTTTGGAAACGAGTCCCGTTAGGTCCAGTGTGGCCCACCACCAAATAATATTACCTGTCAGTCTTGCTGAATTTGATAGGGGCCGATGGTTACATAAATGCCAGAGGATTAGATGCTGTGGCTTCCGCTGAATCGTGGCCAAGGTGCTTTGAGCCGGCGTTTCCCAGTCTGCTGAACCCGACACGGTGGTTCTGTTCTCTGGCTTTTGCCCAGATCGAGATGAGGAGCGGGAGATAATTCTTCAACCGGTCTCCAAGGTTTGGAAGTACAATGGCTGCCAGGGACAGCCGAGCCGGTAACAAAAATGGCAGATTTCCCAGCAGGCCAATAGGAGTAAGATTCTTCTACAGAGATAAAAGCACTGCCCAAGACATTTTTTTGCTAGTTGAGAAGGTGGCCGTCCTATTGCTCCGTCCATGCTGTGGCTGTCCCATGTTCTGAGAAGGAATGTAGCACAACACTCCCTCAAATTTTCCTTCCCCCTGTCATTGTCTCCCCATCAATGTTTTGCCCCTTTCCCCCCTGCTCCCCGTACTGTGGAAACCATAGTTTTACAAAGCAATCATTGTCCTGTATTGGGGGGCTTAGGGGGACATAAACTGATGGGTCATTGGCCCTCCTTTGGCAGTGGTTTTCCAAAACACGTCCAGCCACCGCTTTTTCATGGCGAAGGTCAACGGAGGAGAGGTGTGGGGAACGCCTACTCTGAGAACCCAGCCCCGGAAACTTTTCTTCTAGCACGCCTGCTGTGTGATGCCTTCTGTTAAGTTTCCAAGTCCAGTTCTCCTCCCCGCCCGGCCTCGTGTCTTCTCCACCAGCAGTGCAACGGCCTGATGGTGCCGATTCGCCAGCAGGTGAGGCATGGGTGGGCTGGGATGAGGTAAACGGGGCCATTCCTCCGGCTCAACGGTGCATCTCCATCCAGGGCTGGGGGCCTGCTGCAGTTCGCATCAGGGCAGACTCCAAGAAACTCCACCGGAGGCCTTACCTGCCCCCTGCTGACATATTGCGCACTCTTTTGATGAATGATGGTGAGCGCGTTTGTGTAATTAACGTTAATTTACCCCCGCCACAAGCTATATACAATTTATAAGCGAAAAAAGGAGGGGGGGCGCTAGGAGAAATTTGTGAAAAGGTGGGAGATGGCAGAGTTGTTTTGGTGTCATCTTAAAAAAAAAAACCAACTCTTCCAGTTTATTCAGTAGCATGGGAATGTGTTCTCGCTCTCAGGCGTGAGGTTTGAGCACCTCGTGGCCTTGGGAAAAACTGGAGGGGGGGGGCTTGTCTTGCAAGAGGAACAACATCTGTGGTACGGACACTGAACATCTGTAAGGAGGGGGAGTTTGGGCAAGGGAGGGTATTCTGGGAAAATATTTCTGACCTAATCCCAGCAGTATCTGGTGTGCTGGGATTTGGTTACAAATGGCCCCTTAAAGTCTTAGTGCATTTTGTTCTGCTGGGCTTTCGGGGGCATGCAGAGACCCTTGCATTGTGCTAACCTGGGAAATAAACTCCGGCTAGAATTGATGGCTAAATTTATTTGCGGGGGATGGTAGAGGGACATATTCTCCTCCTCCTCCTCCTCCCCCCCCCTCCCCAGCACATGGGAATCTTGAGAAGGATGGGAGACTCTCAAATTCTCCATGCTCTTTCACAGAGAGCTGCCTCGGTGCGCACTCTCCTTAAGGGATAAGCAAGAGGGAAGAAGGGTTTTATGCTCCGTGCGACTTGGGACCAGCCCCTGACAGCTGGGCCAACCTGCCCCGCAGGGTTGCTCAGAGCGTAAAGGGGCAGAAATCTTGTATACTGCTTTGGAAGGAGGGAAGGGCTACAGTGTGCAGTTAGCGCTAACCCTGCTCCTGGTGTTCTTTGCACGCTTGCAGGGTTGCAAAATCAAAACACTCGCCAAACATGTTCAAGGATGGACTTTCACAGGTGGGTGCCAGCCCAGGCAAGGCCCTGTCGCTGTCAGGAATACCCGTTGCAGAGTTCTGGCTGGGACAGCTCGAGCAATATCCCCGTGAATACGTGCAGATTTGAGTTATCCTTCCGGAGGACACGCCACATTTTCCCGCCTTTGGCAACACTTTCTGAATAGGAGTATATTTTCCATGCCCTCCCCTGTCTTTCTCACAGGGAGGTGGTGAGGTCATGTGAAAATCTCTTTGTGCTTCACCATTGGAGGGCACAACGTGAACTTTGTTTAGATTAGAAGGCCTGTCTTTTCCCTTAACCTGAATGCCGTGGCAGACCTCTTTACAAGACTAGAAAACAAATTCCACATACAATTGCTACCCTCCTGGCTTCCCAAGGAGGGGGTGGGGCACATATTTGCAGCTAGCAGGTGGAAAAGAGACTCACTTTTGTGCTTTGATACCAGTTCTGAAGTCAGAGGGATGGACCTCTAGCATGAGATCCTTCCCACCGCCTCAGCAAAACATATCCCTTAAGGAAGGGATAGTGAATTCTCTCTTGTGGTAGGGAAGGACCACTATCCTCCCTCCGGTACAGTCCCCAGCAGCTCACGTGCTTTCGAAGTGACCCATTGAAGTGATCGATTTGACAGATGGGACTTCTTGCAGGTTCCAGGTGCTGGCCAGTTTGGGGAAGCAGGCAGAGTCTGGGGGAGGGAGAGGCTACCAAGTGGGGCATGATAGGAGGAGGGGGCAGGAAGTCCTGAGACGGGGATGCTGCAGGAACCATTCCTCCTCCTGATGCTTTCCCTTCCTCCCGGCAGATTGCGCCTGCTGACAGGCAGGAGTTCCCCCCTGGCAGAGAGTTCCAGAGCCCCCCCCCTCCCCGTAGCCTCGGGGAAGCAAATGTTTAAAAACCAAAGGCATGAACTGTGTGCATGGCCTGTCCAGTTTGCCCGCTTGTAGCTGGCTCTTCCTTTGCTGTGAGGCCCTTTCTGTGTCAACTCCCCTGTCCCCTTCCCTGGCCACATTAGTCATAAAGATGCCTTCCCCACTTCCGTCCTGCCCACCGAACAAGCCCCCTCGCCGCCACGGCTGAGCCTTGGGCCCAAGGTAGGGCAGGGATCCCAGCTGCCACTGGCTCCTTTCTGCCTCTCTCACTCTCTTTCTCCCCCCTCCTCCTCCTGCCTGCAGTCCAATGGGACTGTTTCTGAGCACACACCACCCTGTCCGGGGATGAAAGGAATCTTGATGAATATGCGCTGTGATTTCAAAGTGTGTTTTGTGCAGCGGCGACAACAACAACAAAGCGTTTGGGGTGGGAGCCCTGGCTTTTTGGCTGGCTCGCATGGCAAAGTCTCAGGGAGGGGGCGGGTTTGGAAGCCCCCACACTATCAGCGGCGCCACTGAGCCGACAGAAGAGGACGGAGCGGTTAGCTAGAGGATCGGCGGCTTAACCCCTTCTAACTTACACTGAGCCCGCTGGGGACGGGAGAGGCTTCACGAGAACAGCCGCCACAAGAGTCAGCTCCAGGCTCTGCCTGGCTTTTTAAAAAACGGCGTGCATGGGGGGAATGGGATATTAGGAGCGAGGTTTAAACCAGCTTCTTCGGGAGTGGTGGTGTTTGGGGTATTTTAAGGCCTTCTTCCTAAGCCAGGGCCCTGTTTCTCTTCATCGTCAGAAGATGGATAAAGAGCTCTTGACCAAGGGCAGCCAACAATCGAAGCTGTCTCTGCTACTTGACCGTGATTCGGGGACAGCCAGCAGGGGGAGAGGCGAGGGCAGGAGGCGGCGTGGCCCTGACGTCCCCGGGGGCCATCGCTCCCCTGCTCAGGATCTCTCGGCAAATTCCCAGGCCTCGAAGGCAACTTTTGCCACTCAGTCCAGCAGCCCAATAGTGAGGAGACAGGCCCCAGGTATCATTCGATCGCGGCCCAGTTCAAACACTGCCCCCTCTGCTTCCTCCAACCCATCCCACCTGAAATGTCAGCAATGACATTGGGGCAAAAGCTTTCCAGCCCATCCTGAGCCCAGATTAAAGTACGGCCATTTCCTCCTTTGTGCTTGGGCCCCGGGGAGGGAGCCGAAGACGCCGAACAGCTAGGAAGCCACTGTGTTTGGCTCGGTTATAAGTGCGGTCTCCTTCCGGTCTCCCCAGAAGATATATGTGCAGTTTAGCCACCCTTGGGTGAAAGCCCTGCCGTATAATGTCAAGAGTTGACGAAGAAGTCTGCATTATTCAGCAGAGTCAAGATTTATTTGGTGCGCCACTGCAAGATTGGCCAGGTGATCATGCGCGCATGCAAATGGTTCAGGCAGTGCTTCGTCGGTTATGGTTCGGCATGAGAATCTGCTTCCAGAAAGACGTAGGAATGCCCCGTAAAGTGAATGCCCAGGGAGTGATACCCTTGGAGCATCTTTGCGAACAACTGTCCAGTAATAAGGACACCCACCCAGAGATACTTTGTCAGACTTTTGTGTAGATTCTGGCCCGTTGGACCGACTGGGAACCTGAAACCCTAGAAAAAGAATGGATCCCCTCAGCCTTTTACAGCTGACTTTTACGTCAGAAAGCAGCTTCCCCAGCCAATACAGGAAAACATTGGGATCCACTCCTCTGATAACAGGAAATCTATCCTTGTGTTCCCTATTGGTGGAGGTGCTTTGTAATACGTTAGAGTTCTCTCAGAGCTCTCTCCACCTCACCTGCCTCCCAGGGTGTCTGTTGTGGGGGAAGAGAAGGCGATGGGAAGCCACTTTGAGACTCCTTCAGGTAGAGAAAAGCAGCTCTTCTTCTCATTATTAATCCCCAGCAAATGACCTTTTCCCTTTGGGTAGAGAAAAGTGGCCTATAAGAACGAACTCTCCTTCTCCTTCTCCTTCTCCTTCTCCTTCTCCTTCTCCTTCTCCTTCTCCTTCTCCTTCTCCTTCTCCTTCTCCTTCTCCTCCTCCTCCTCCTCCTCCTCCTCCTTCTCCTTCTCCTTCCATGTCAGTCTCCTCCATCGTGCTTTAAACGGTGCATCATGCCCCAAAGTCCTTGTGCTCACGGGATGCTTTTGTGCACTGGAATTTTACATCAGGCGCCTGTTGCCACGAGAAAGATAACTGGACGCACCAGCAATTGTTTCAGAACCGAGTGGTCTTGAGCTGCCTGAATTCCTTCCTTCCAAACAGTCCTAAGGGCCAGGATGGCTTTCGTAGGGCCTTGGTGGTTGCTGTTTTAAAATCGAAGGCAGCTGGTGGCTCTCCATGCCCAAGCAGCACGGTGCCTACTCATAGTCCCCAAGCTCTCTCAGCTTTGGAGGGATTCTCACAATAATTGCCATCCGCTTTTACTGATTAACAATAATGCAGTCTTATTTTTAGCCCACCCTGTTAGGGTGGGTAACGACATGGCGTGGAACAAAACACACAGAGTCATAAACATTATAATCCCCTCAAATCCCCGACTAAAATTTTCAGACGGGGCGTTTCGGCCACAGGAGCCGTCTCTCCCTCGCAGTGGTGAGGCCAGCGTCTTTCGGGGGATGTTATTTTGGGACTCGGCCATCAGCCTGGCCGTCTTACAGGCCCTGCAGAGCTGATTGAGGTCTGGCGGGGTCCTGGTCTCCCTCGGGAGCACATTCCACCACGCCGGGGCCAAGACCGAAAAGGCCCTGGTGGAAACCACGTTCACGTCCGTCAGGCCAGGGAACACGAGCAGACGTTGACCTGAAGATCTTAATGCAGGGGGTGGGTGGGGAGGGGGGGGGAGGCTAACCCCTGCCCCACTGTGGCATCTGCAAGCACGGCGGGGGCAGGCGGTGGCAACAGAAATGTCAGCAGACTTAAAGACGTTCTTATTTAAGGAGCGTTTTCATTATAAATAGATAAAAGCTCCCCCTCGTAAAAATAACCGCTCCGATTCCGCTTACTCGTTTCTCAGGCTAATAATTCACAGGCACCAAAATACGCCCGAGGAGCTTGTCTTGGCAGCAGGGCTGGGGGCGATTCTGCAGGCGAGGGCACTGGTCCTGATTCCTGGGAGCGTGGCAGGCAGCCCCCTCTGGCACGGGTGGGCTGCACTGGGCAGCTTCTTGGTGATTCACAGACGGCCCATCCCCAAATGGCTCTCCCATGGACCCCTCCCAGCCACTCAGGGGGATGCGGGTGCGCCGTTCAGATGTAACCCAAAACTAGTTTATTTTAAAGCTCGCCCGTCCACAGACCCTGCCGTTCGGCTGGCCGATGGCCCTTCAGACCCTCGTTTGACGCCACTCCTGCTGGCCTGTTCACCTTTGCTCTTCCCTCCCTCTTTCGCCCGAGGAGACCCGCATGGCAGAGAGGGTGTTGCCAGGGGAACCAGCCTGTGTTTGTTTACCAGGCCTCGCCACAGTTAAGACGAATGGCGGCGTCTCAACCAACATCAAGACCTGGCTTCGGGTCCTAAGGAAGCGCGGGCCAGAAGAGTCATCCCCGTCCAGACAGTGACAGGCACTGTCGCTTGATTAGGTCACCCTTTGGCATGTCTCTGAACGGAGCCAGGGATTTGCCCCGGACCACCCAGGAAGCACCAGTTGCTAAAGGCTTGGCTAAACATTATGTCTTACTCAAGCCCGCCCAATCAAACATGATCCCAAGCTTCTGCTGGCCAGATTTGGATCAGGGCTGGGATGGGTGGGAGCTCCTTTCTCCCCCACCTCCCTTTCCCGGGTCTATTTTCCAGACTTGAAATAGCCCCAGAGGAGACTGTATGTCCCATGGGGGAAACCTAGAGAGCCAGCGTGTGGTCAGGGTTAAGAGCGTCAGCTTCTAATCTGAAGAACCGGAGTTGATTCCCCGCTCCTCCTCCACATGCAGCCTACCTTGGGCCAGTCACTCCATCAGGGGGCCCCCTAGAGCTGGTGAGATCAGGTCCCCCGCTCCTAAGGAAAGAACTCTGGACAGGGGTGGGGGGAGGAGATGGGGGCTTAACGCCAACTAATAGCCATCTTTAATGCCTTTTAATGTGCAGGGGATTTTAATTGTTCTGCGTTTTTACCGTTTTATTGTCAACCGCTGCAAGTCTTTGAGAGCGGCGGTATATGAATCAAAGAATAAAGAAGTTCTCTCAGAGCTCTCTCAGCCCCACCTGTCTGTTGTGGGGAGAGGAAGGGAACATGAAGTTCCCGTTGGGGAGATGCCTTTCTGCCCACCGTTTCAGGAAGGGGAAAGAGCTTGAGAGGGGCCAAAGTGCTCCTTGCCAGCTGATCCCACTCATGCTTGGGATTTAGTTGCTACCAAAGAACCCCACAGGCCAGGGGGAACTAAAATGAGACCCTTTAGGTGGGATTTGAACCTAGGCTTCCCCAGCCCAATGCTGTCTCCATCAAAGGATCTCAGGAGGCCGGACGGAGAAAGAGTTCTCCAGCTTCAAGCAGCTTAGGGCGTCCGTGGTGGTCTTGCCAGCCAGAGAGTCAAACTGCTGCCTTTTAGCGCTTGCCTAATTTTGTGCTGAGCTGGTATCTTTTCCGTCTCTCTGGTCTAGTAGGCTGCTTTCCGCAGCATTATCGACAGAAGAATTCAAAGCCTTAGATCTCCGTGGATCCTCCTTCTCCCTTGAATTTAATGATGACTTTTCTGTTTGCTTGGGAAAACTGGATGTTTAGGCTTTTCCTTTCTCCTGGGCCGCCCTTCTGTCTTGACAGCCACTGCTGACTCAGGGGTGTCCCCGGAGAAGTGAAAAAAGAGGTGAAGAGTCCAGAAAAGTTGAAACAATCTGAAGAAATTGGTGAAATATTATCTTGGGGTGCACCATTTTAGGTCAAAACCAGGTCTCCCTGATGTTACAAGAAGAGCAGGTTTCTAATTCCCTGCTTTTCACTACCCAAAGGGGCTTGCAAAACCTTTCCCTTCCTTTCCTCCCAACAGACACCCTGGGGAGCTGAGAGAGCCCTGAAAGAACTGCCCTAAGAGAACAGTGACTACCCCAAGGTCACCCAGCTGGCTGTATGTGGAGCAGCAGGGAATCAAACCCAGGTCTCTAGATTAGAATCCACCCCTCTTTAACCACTACTCCACACTGGCTCTCCGGTGTTAGATAAAGTAAAGCTGACACATTTCTCCGGTAAGCTCATGGAGGACTCTCAGGCCAGCTTGTGAGTCTGGCTTTGTAGACAGCCTTCGAGAAGCCGGGCTGCAGGACTTCCCAGCCCTGAGAGAAACCTGCCATCTAGTGGCTGACAGCAAAACTGCAAGGATGCGGGGAGATCTTGACTTCCACTGCACCTTGCGTGTTACATATCCCATGGAGGAACCAATGCATATCACTTACTGCAAAAACAAACTTTTAAAAGGACCACGAGACTTTGGGATATGTTTCATGCATTGCAATATTAGTACACCTGTGATTGTGTGGTTGTGTGTCCAGGTCTGCAGCCAGGAAATTTGCAGCGGGAGGGGGAATATGAAGAAGAGTGCAGGGTGGGCCATAAGGGGACAACAGAGCAAAGATTTATTTAGGGCCTGAGCTTTCCTGTGCAGCCTGCACACAAAAACTCACGCCTTGAATAAATCTTTGTTGGGCTTAAAGGTGCCCCTGGGACTCCAATTGTGTTGTGCTTCTTCCGACCATCACGGCTACCCACTTGAAACACAAAACAATTTCTCACTTAGTTCGGCAGGAAACAACAAATAAGGCCCCACAACGCTTTTCCTCTCCCCACAACAGACACCCTGGGAGGCAGGTGAGGCTGAGAGAGCCCTGAACAGCTTTATCAGGGCTGTGACTAGCCTAAAGTCACCCGGCTGGCTGCATGTGGAAAAGGAGCCCAGCTTGCCAGATTAGAAGTCTGCCGTCCTAACCACTAAACCAAGAGTCCAACTAAACCCAACTTCTATTCAAACCAGCACCCGTTGTACTTAATCTAATTTATTTTTAATGCCGGTTTTGTAGGACATGGAGACAGGATGTGGGTATTCTGAGCAATGGAGCATCAGCAACTTTGGCTGTAGGGTAAAACCGTCCGAATATCCAACACTTACTGACCGTTCCTCCTTTTTCACATCAGCTGTGTCTTCAATGCAAGTGTGAAAAGGGAAGGGGGAAGCGGTTCACCACACTTCCTGCTAGCTAAGAACACCAGCAAACTGGAAATAGCCATGCAATTTTTGACTGTGAACAAAAAAGTAGAGCCCTGCTTTTCAATGTACTTCAAGTCCCAATCTCCCTGGGGGTACATGCATGCACATGCACATGTACTGTTTGGGTACATGCATGCACATGCTCCTGCCTGTGCTGGGGCTGGTCATAGTTTCTGGAGGAGCCAAGATTTTCTCAAGCTGCTCTTTTAATCCTGACGGGAACTTGGATTCAATCAATCAAAACAAGATATTTTAACAACAAGGTCAGCGTACAAAACATTTGCAGGTGAAATATTACCAGAGTCGGACACGACTGAACAGATAGGGGAAAACCCTGCAGGTAAGTATATTATCCGAGTCAAAATAAAAGCTGTGATATGTAGAACTAAAGTTAGTCATTACATTTAGAAGATCGCAGGTCTTTATCCTTGGATGAGCCCTGGAGTGGAACTTGGATTAAAAATGGGGCTCAGTCCATAAGAAGAAGAAGAAGAGTTTTGTACGTAGAATCAAAGAGCTGGAAGGGGCCACAGAGGCCATCTAGCCCAACCTCTGCCCAATGCAGGATCAGCCTAAAGCATCCTTAATCTTTTCACTGCCTGAAGGAGTCACTTGTGATGCTGGGATGAGGTGACCAGATTTTAACACTGGTAAAGTGGGACACCATTGAATTGATTAAAATTTGGTCTATATGGAGCAACAAAAATTTCCCTAGAACGCATAGAACGCAAAAATAGTATTGTAATATATATATTTTTAATTTCAACATAGGTACAATTTTCCAGGTACCCCCAGATGTCCCTCCAAAAGTGGGCCAATCTGGTCACCTTACGCTGGGAGGTCTCCAGTCACTGCCTGGAGGTTGGCAAGCCTAGTAACGGAGGACAGGTCCCCAAAATTCAAGATTAGATCTCCAGCATTTGCAGTGCAAAACAATCTGGGTGTTGGAAGCCATGAACCTACCTTGAGAATGTATCTCCTGTATGATCCCTAGTTGCAAAAATTGCCCTCCTTCCCCAGTACGCACAACAGAAAAAGCTGCTTCTGAATGAACCTGGCATCCGAGATCGGCATTTCAAGCGGCAGCCAAGGCCCCAAAAGGGTAATAAAATACCTTTGTTGGTTAGAGAGAAATCACTAATTTCCCTTTCTTTCTCTTGCCCTAGGAACTGTCTTGCCGTGAAATACGGCCGCCCCGATCACGGAAAGGTTGTACACGGGCTCGTTGTGTGTGCATCAAGATAAAACTACACACACACACGCACACACTGTGCTCTACGCCTCCCAGAGACCTTGGAGGGTCTGAAAAATGGCAATTGCAGCGAGCAACTTTCCAACGTCCTCCTCCGAGGGCAAGACAAGAGCATCCGTTTCCCCCAGGTACCAGAAGGTGAATTGGTGATGGACACTGCATATTCGTGTGCCCGTGGCAGGGGTGGCCAGATTGTGGCTCTCCAGATGTCCGTGGACTGCAATTCCCATGAGCCCCTGCTCCTGGCAGGGGCTCGTGGCAATTGCAGTCCACGGACATCTGGAGAGCCACGCTTTGGTCCCCCGTGGCCCACGGTAACAAATGCAAGAGCACCGCTACAGACATAACGTGCGGGCAGCTTGCAGAGCTCGGGCGGGGAACCAAAGGGCCAAGCCGCTGTGATTCACAGGCAGGCGGCAGAACGTGCTTTGCCTGCAGAGCAGGGGCATGTGCAGCGGAAAGGGCCGCAGGTTATACAAAAGGCATTTCTTTGTGAGAGACGGGAGAGAGTAGAGGAGATACTACAGTTGTAGGTGGGCCAGTGATCTGCGGGGTGGCATTTCCACATGGGTCATTGTAAAAGTCTTTCGAGTTCACCAGCCATGCACTCCGGGGGGGGGTCCTCTCTGTTTTTTATTGACTTTATTTATTAGATTGATGATTGTCCGGCCCTCCCTGGAACAGGCTCAGGCGGCCGCCGGCAATAAAAGACATATACAAATCAATATAAAAGCATTCCTCGCTAATTTTAAAAGTCTTAACTGAAAAGACCTCAGATCTGACCACTTGGGCCGGATAAATTCTGGCATCGATTTCGTGCCCAGATTTCAAGACGGAGGGGGAAGGGGGGGTGCTTATAGGTGTCACATCATGCGTTTGTTGGCCTTATGTTGGATGCACCATAAGTAAACCTTCCGGGTTTTAGTTCCAGGAAGACCGTTAAAAAAAACAGGAGATCTTCCAAAGTTTTGGCTTACAGGCTAGAGGGCTGGTTCTGGTGTGGTGGGTTGCAGGCTGGGAAACACCTGCAGAACTTGGAATAGTTCTGTACGTCCAGGGAGAACTCAGTGGTTTATTAAAATACCAACAATGCAGGGAAACATCTAGCAGCCCCCCGCCTTTGTACAGCCATTTGTCTCCTGCATCCCCAGGGGTAGAATCAGAATCACAGAATAATAAGAGTTGGAAGGGACCTCCTGGGTCATCTAGTCCAACCCCCTGCACTATGCAGGACACTCACAACCCTATCGCTCATCCACTGTCACCTGCCACCAAAATGAAAAAAAACTGCTGCCTTTTTTGCTCGCTGTTTCCAGCATATCAAGTTGTAAACCTGCATTTTGACGATGAAGATCGACAATCCTGCTTTCATTTGCACATTTAGCTATGGGCCCGAGAGAGCTCAGAGAGAACTGCTCTGCAAGAACAGCTCCGAGAGGACTGTGACTAGCCCGAGGTCCCATTGTACTGTCCCCGTCAGGGAAACAGCACAGCTAGTCAGTGTCTGACAGCCACAGAGACTGGCAGCCGGATCTTACGAAAGCCCTTTCTGCCCTGCCAGCGCTGAGTCTGGCCAGAGCCCTTCTCTGTATTTCGGGAGGCTGGAATTCATCAGCACGTCGCGCCGTTGGCAGGCAGGCGGGCGGGCAGGCAGGCAGGCAGGCGGCCTTTGTGGGACATCACAGCCTGTACCTGCAGGCGCAGTGTCCCTGCAGCACACACGGCCTGTGCTCGGAAGCGTGTGGCGCGTCAGGAATGAACCTACGCCAAGTCTCCGTTACTTAACACCGCCCTTGGCACCTCTGCTCCGCTGCCCTGGCGCCTGGGGGAGATATTTCGGTTGCCCGTTGAAAAAGTTGGCACCTGAGGTGCCAAGGTCTTTCTCTTTGGGGGAAAAAATTAACCATGCCCCTTTTGCTGTTAAGCAAGGTAACATTTTAGGGGGGTTTAATGACGGGGCTGTTTCGTACACAAAAATTAATACAGTTTATGCTCTTTGCTACTCCCTTGTATATGGAGATTAGAGATTCACCTCTCGTGAGATGGAAAAGGTGCTTGTAACACATTTGCTAGAGAGCCAGGGGGGAACAGTGGATTGGAACAGGATCCGGGACACACACACAGACGCAAGCAAAAACACTGCCAGCCTCTCCAAATCTATCTAATGCGACCCCAGATCCTTCTGTACCGAAGAGTAATGAGGCCACCTAGTGATCAAAGTACTTATTGCCAGCCGGAAAACATTTCTGTTCTTGCCTCACCAACCTTTGAAGAAATCTCGGCTGGCTCTGCAAATTCGCCCCCCTCTGCCAACCGTCAGCAGCCTGGAGAGGAGACGATAGGGTTGTGAGTGTCCTGAACAGTGCAGGGGGTTGGACTAGATGGCC
The DNA here is from genome assembly GCF_049243985.1 of Paroedura picta. Taxonomy (NCBI): domain Eukaryota; kingdom Metazoa; phylum Chordata; class Lepidosauria; order Squamata; family Gekkonidae; genus Paroedura; species Paroedura picta. The sequence continues at coordinate 19,154,347 of NC_135385.1, read as the reverse complement.
CATGAGGTCCCTTCCAACTCTAGGATTCTAGGATTCTATGACCACAATTCCCACAAACCCCTAATTAATTGCAGCTTCATATTGAGGTAGCTTACGCTGAATCACACCCCAATCAGCGCATAATTATGGAAGTGTGTGTGTGCAGTTTAAGTTCCTTCTGTTGCTTTGCATCTTTCCTTTCTCTCCCTGTTCTTGATGCGCCTTTGCACACCGAGTGCAACACCGCTCCTCCCAGCCCTGCTTGATGTGGTCATCTATCTGATTGCATTCAGATTACTTTTAGAGCACTGTTTTCCCATGCGCTCTTTTCCCTTTTGGGGAACACTGCATTACAAAGAAGTGAACCAACAGGACGGGCAGTTCCTTCAAAAGTGATGCGGTGTCTTAGCAGTGCTCAGAAGCAAACATGCACGTTAGTGAAACATGGCCCCAAAGGGATCCTTTGCAACCGTGCATGCATGCGCATCAAAATGGCTTTTGTAGAGCATCTTATCATTGCATGCACGTGCTTTGATACTGCAAGGGCGGGGGAGATGAAGTGAAGGGACGAAAAAGAAGAAGCAATGGAATTGTATAATATTCTACGTAATTCAGAATGAAAAGGCATACAAGGAAGAATCGCTAATGGAGTTTCAGTTTGCCTAGAAATCCAGATAAGAATTTTGGAAACTTGGTGTAGTGACGAAGAGCAGTAACCTCTAATCTGGAGAGCTGTGTTTGGTTCCTAGCACCTCCACATGCAGCCAGCGGGATGACCTTGGGCTTGTCAGAGTCCTGTCGGAACTGTTCTCCCCAGAGCTTTCCCAGTCCCAGTTCTCCCAGGGCTCTCTCAGTCTCGGTCCTGCCAGAGCTCTCTTAGGGTGTCTGTTGTGGGGAGAGGAAAGGGAAGGTGATTGGCAGCCACTTGGAGACATCTTCGGGTAGATGTCTCCAAAAAAAGTGGGGTATAAAAAACCCAGCTTTTCTTCTAGCTGTCAGCGAGTGTTTTATTTATGTAGGGAATTTATACTTGCTTGCTTAATTTGCATTTCTCCGGACTGGAGGCGCCTTTTCCTTTTGGTTGCTGTTCTGTTGCTCTGCTGTAATGCTTGGGCTCCGTCACAAGGCTGCCTCATAATGCTGTTTTTGGATCCTGAAGCACACAGCCTCCCAGGACTCTGTAGGCCTAAATAGGCCTGGGCATGGTGCAGTTATTCAGTTGCTCCGTGCCAAATCACACCGTGTTAAAGAAAGTCACATTTCTCCACAAACAAATTCCCCCTCCCAGCCTAGCCACGGGGAACTGCTTTTCACATTTGGTGCCGTTGCACAGAACGTCCCTTGCAAGATCCATGTCCCAAAAAAGAAATAAAAAAGACAGCAGAAAGGCCAAGGAATCTTTACGTGGGCAGGCAGCAACCCTTGAATAATAATTTGGGCAATATGCAATCATGCAAATGTGCGTGGGCGAAGCGTCAGCCCTTGCCAAGGATTGTGGATCCTTGCACAATCCAGACTATCCAGTCTGGCCCCAGTCTCTGGAGGGATTTCTCCCAAGGAGGACCGTTTTTGCAGCGGAGGCTCGAGCAGAGGTACGGCAAAGGGAAGCAGATACAAAAAATTGAAGAGTGGGAGGGGTGTTTTGGGCTGCTTGTCACACGGGTGGTGCTCTGGTCTGAGCAGGTTTGGGGCGAGAGCCTGGGAGAGCTGCTGGGTGGCGATGCCAGTTCCCTAGTCTGTGTACATGCCAAGGGCACGTGGGGAACTTGTACGGATGCACGCAAAACCTTTTTGTGGACACGGATGCACAGTGCAATTGAGTGGCTGGTCCCTGAAAGGAATCTCTGCAGTGCCGCCAGGGGGAGAGCTAAGCCCGTAGAAGAAGCCCCCTCCTTGCTTCTTTTTGGAAGGCTAGCTGGGCAAAGGGCTGTGTTTTTCCCACGGATGCCATTTCGTTCGCCGTTTGCCAGATCATCCCTGAAAGCGGCAGTGTCCCCGCTCCCCCACGGGGGACTGCAGAAATCCTTGCGATTTTGAGGCTGCAACGAAAGAAGCAAACCCCCCCCATGGACCGAAGTGTTATTTGGAGCTCTTTGTGGCTTTGTGTACAAGGATCTTTCACAATCCTTCTCTTGGGCTGCCCTGGCATCTGGCCTGCCTCGGCTAATCCGGCTGCCTACCTCTTCGGGGATGGTCACAGCCTCTGTGCATCTGGAGGGGGGTCAGGCAAGCTGAGTCAATATCTCTGACATCCAAGAACATCTCCACTTGGATCCAAAGGCTGCTTTCGGCCAGGCCGGGCCGTCGCAGCAGAGAAGGGTTTGCTCGGGGCTGGCCGGGGTTCTCCAGGGTTTCTGGCAAAGAGCCGTCTTTCCCCGAAACTGCCTTCTGAGACCCTTTCACTGGAAGCCCCACTGTCTGAACCCAGGACCTTCCGCACGCCAAGTGACTTCTCTGCCCAAATTCACAGCAGGCCTCTGAAACTTACATCTGCCTCTGTAGATTTTTATTTCAGGAGACATCGGTTGGAGACTAAACTGTTTTGGAGGTCTGGCTGCGTAGTGTTTTTATCTAGTGTTTTCGGTCTCTTTTGAGGGCTGATAACCGTTTGCTCTCTTGTTTTGCCTTGAGTTTAGGGAAATAACGGGGGGTACACATATTTGAGAGGAATGTAAAGTCAGGCCATTTGCTCTCAGTCCTTTCTGAGATTATCTGGGTTGAACCCAGGACCTTCTGCTGTATCGCTAAGCCACAGTTCTGGACTTGCCTTAAAGCATCTGTGCATGTCCAGAGTCTGAATTCTTTACACACTGTACTCCAAAAAATTATTTTTCATGGACTGATGCTCAGTGGAACAAAAGAGGGTTTGGTGTTGTAGTTAAGTGGCAGCCTCTAATCTGGAGAGCTGGATGTGAGTCCCTGCACCTCCCCATGCAGCCAGCTTGGGCCAGTCACAGTCCTGTTAAAGCTGTCCTCACAGAGCAGTTCTTCCAGAGCTCTCTCTGCCCCACCTACCTCACAGGGTGTCTGTCGTAGGGAAAGGAAGGTTTTGTAAGCCCCTTTGGGGCTCCTTTGGATAGTGAAAAGCGGGGTATAAAAACACAGCTCTTCTCCTTCTGACTCTTCTTCTTCCCCGTCAGGGGATTCTTTAATCTCTCTGAAGTTTCTGTTTTGCTTAACAGACTAGGGGCATACTTTAAAAAAAAAAGAGCTAATAAGCATAAATTAACAAGCATAATGGTTGAAGGGGAGGCAGTCTGTGAGACCTTAGGGGAAAAAATCCCCTCCTGAACTCAGATACGATGGGGTGGCCAGACTGTGGCGCCCCAGGTGTCTACGGACTACAATTGCCATGAGCCCCTGAGAGAGCCGCAGTTTGGCCACCCCTGCCCTAGACAAAAAGCATTTTACATCTTTGCAAGTGGTCATCTCTGATGCCCTCCCAGAGATATGGGCGAGGAGGGAACAGCCAGAAACTCCCAGATCCTACAGCCCTCTGCCATCGTCCACCTAGTATTATGGTATGCAGCCCTCTTTTGTAGCTCACGGTGGGGTGGTTGTAGTTTCCCTGGCTGCTTCACACTAATGGCTTTTGATGAAGAATGGCCTTCACCTTTATGTTTCGAACAACCTCCCAGCTCAAAAAGAGAGGGATGCACCTGCCGCTTTGGGAATTCCAAAGTACCTGTCTCGTTTCTTCTTCAGAACCCTCCCTTCTACTTTTTAAAAATTTCTGCGCAGAATTGTTCAGGCGCAATTCGCTACAGGTTTTAAATCATGAATCGCGAGAGCGTTTATTGCATGGATGAAACATTACAGAAAAGCAACGTTCGTGTGGTCTGTGTCTATAATTGCATCAGGATTCTTTGTGTGCGGTGTTTTACCGACGTGCCGGAGCAAACGTGCCCATTGATAAAACACAGCGCATTTCCCCCCCTAACGAATCATGCGCGCGCACATTACATAAACATCGTTTTCTGTTTTGTTCCGGTAGTGTTCACCAGCCGAATGTTTGTGGGGGAAGATGCAAATGAGGCAGTGAAACTGATAGCCCTGAGCTATAATGACAGAATCGTTTTAGAAATGCTCCGAGCTAAAGTGAAGTATAGGAGAACTGAAACGCAGAGTGAGAAAAATCTGCTTAGAGTCTCTGGTCTTAAGTAAATCAAGCTAGCCTCACCCAGAGGCAGGGCCTTCTCAGCGCTGGCCCCATTCTGGTGGGACGCTCGGCCTAAGCAGATCAGAGCCCCTGCAAGGCTTTCGACAGTTCTGCAGGGTTTGCAAAACAGGGGTACAGTTGAGGCCTGTAGCAACGCCAATAACTTCAGGAAATGCAGGCCTCTCTGCTCAGCTCCACCAGACTGAAAATCTGTACAGCAGCCCTGAATATCATCCCCCCCCCCCAAGAAGAAAACACATTCTAATATTTAACACCGCATCGATTATTTTAATTATTCTATTTATTTTTTTATGTTAATGGATCACAGAATGGCTTCAAGCCGTTCTTAAGGCTGCGAATTGCTTCGGGATTTGTTGTTATATTTCATAGTGTAATCCGCCCTGAGTTTCCAAAGAGAGGTTGGAATATACAACTCATAACAAATAACTAAAAAAATGAATAGAGCAGAGGCAAAGCCCAGAGAAATGTTCTGCAAAGCGGGAGATGCGTTACCCAGGACTTCACGCTCTCAGCTGCCATGTTCCATCAGCCAGTTTTTCCCGCACAGTTGCCAAGAAATGCTTTGAATGACAAGCTTAGAATCTGCCCTCCTTTTCCTGAGCAAACAGTAAATAACGTCTAGATCTGATGGATGATAATCTGGATTTAGTTTGCTGACGGATACTTTGGCTTTTAGGGGGGTCTGTTGTGGTTTATCAGCTGCTTAGCGATCCCTTTGGGGAGTGACATGGGTTAGAACGAGACCTGAGATCAGCTGTGAAGCTCCCTTAGCGGCCTCCAGCCGATCTTTCTCAGTCAGGCTGTTGAACGACGTTCGGGTCCACTGGCAGGTTTACGAAAGGTTACCCGAAAGCCGATCGCCAGATTTAAACTTTGTTGGTCAAAGGTGCCGCTGGACTCATTTTGTTCTGTTACTTCAGACTCACCTGGTGACACACCTGAATCTATAGGGCGGTTGTGAGGATAATATGGGAGAATGGGGAAACCAGGCACACACACACACACAACACACCCTGTAAGCCCCAGAGAAAAGGTGACCGAGAAGGAAACGCAGCGAGATGGCGAATTAATAGCTAATGTCTGTGAGCTGCTGCTTGCCCACCCCATGTGGTGAACTGGCCTCAGCTTTAATTTTGGAGACTGCCCATTATGGGGCTGTCAGAAAGCCTTGGCTTTATTGTGCAATAAACATGCAGGTGTTTCTGAGCTGCTGGGGCGCGGGAGCAGAGGGGGGCAGGGTGGGGGAGACGACGACTCTGAAATATTTTCATCGGTCAGCACTTTTCTGCGCCGAGGATATTGTGTTTCCCCAGCGCCCAGACGGCCCGCGTGTTTGTGCTGGGAGAGAACCGTTTCCCCCCATCGCCGAGTGTAATTTCTTTCTTTGCATTCCAAGCCTGGGATGTGGTTGTGTGTGTATATGAGTGTGTGTGTCACAGCCAACTTTTAAGCACCGCAGGCATCCCGTCTCGGGCCTCTTTGGGTCTCTGCTGAAGCACAGGGAGTCCATCGACCTCCTCGGGAAGTCCTTGGTCGGGAGGCAGCTTTCGGGCAGCAGCTGGGCCGGCCCCCTGAGGAGAGCTGGAAGATGAAACACGGCAACTCCCAAGGTGGCCAACTCGGGAGCCTGACCATACCTGGCCGGTCATCCGCGGCACCCGCAGACAGCCCACTCCTGCTGGCTCTCTGGACTCCAGGCTGGTCTGCCAGAAGCTGGCTCTACCTGCAGGTCATCAAAATACCAGCTGGTTCACAGGTGGAGCCTTTATGCCATGGCTGCTCCTTTTGACCCCACACTGGTTCCAGATTGCCCTTTCTGCACGGGGGACAGGAAAGCTTAGAGCAGCCTTTTTCAACCTTTTGGACATGGAGGGACCCCTGAAGATTTTTCTCAGGCTTTGAGGACCCCTGGAAGGGGTGATGGGCCCCTCCCGAGAAGTGGGCGCGGAAGTAAGCCAGCCAACGAATAATTCAACCATTCCTCTGCCGTTTCCCTTGTGGAGAAAGAGGCTAGGCCTGAAGAGCAACAGAAGAAGTAGACTCCAGGGATGTCTAGCAATGTCAGCGGCCACCTGAACGTCTGGGAAAGGCCGCATAATGCCCAGAGAGCTCTCATGCAACCCTAGAACGCTGGATGGGAATCCCTGGCTTAGAGGGAAGAGGCTGAGTCCCCCTCCATTTGCACGTAGGCCAGGGGAGATTTTTGTCCCCCAGGAACGGCTGTGCCTGAGACTTGTGGGGGTTTGCTGTGAATAAGCAGTGCATGGAGGGGTGAGTCTCAGAGCCTTCAGAAGGCCAGAACAGATTATCTGAGCCCTTAATCCTGGGAGCTGGTGGTACCAGCGCTCTGCTAGCACCTTACATAAACCGCCTCCCGTGTTTCCCAGCTACTGTTTCATGTGATGCCGATTGTGTGGAGGGCACAGTGTATGTGTGTGTGTGTGTTGTGCCTTCTCGGGATAACAAGCATCCACTCCCCGGACCACAGCTAACAGCTCCTCCCCAGCGAGTGACCAGAAAGCAGAGCCGATGACCTCTCGTTCTTGCGAGCCACAGTGAAACGGCTTTTATCTGCCAGAGAATCCAGCCGTCGTTTTTTTCAGGACGAGGAGGAAGGAAGATGAATGGGAAGGGGTGGCAAGAGAGGAGAGGGAAGCTGGACCGAGGTCCGCTAGAGGGGGCCACTGGGATAATGAAGGCTGCTTCTAAACAGTCACCGATCGCACACGCAGGCCCCGTTCCTTCCTGTTCTTGCTCCAAAACAAATGCAATCAAAGAGGGCCGCTTTAACAAACGCATTGACTTTGTACTGCAAAGCCTCAGAAGGCACTGCAGGATCAGGGGACGGGGTAGAAAGGGGACGGGTGCTCATGTTCCGTTGGCTTCGGCCTGCGGTCCAGGATGGGACGTGGCCTCTCCCTGCGTGGGTGGCAGCATCTGCCTTGCTCTGTCCACGCTTTTTCAGCGAGGAGGACGGTCAGTCCCGAGGGAGACATTTTGCATGCGGGCAGACGGGGGTCCCATTCGCTACAGCTTCTAGGTGGTGGTTCTGGACATAGCAGGTCCTCAGCCGTGATGGCTACTCTTGTTGCACTTTCTTTTCTGACAGTCCTACTTCCCATAGAGGTTCCCTTGCAACACAAAACAAGCCAGCCCTCGATCCACCACCTTGGAACATCCATTTTGAGGTCAAGGACGGCGGGGACGAATCATACCCTTGTGAAGGAGGTGGTGAGCTCCCCCTCACTGGCAGTCTTCAAGCAAAGGTTGGATGCACACTTTTCTTGGATGCTTTAGGATGCTTAGGGCTGATCCTGCGTTGAGCAGGGGGTTGGACTAGATGGCCTGTATGGCCCCTTCCAACTCTATGATTCTATGATTCTATGATCCTGCGTTGAGCAGGGGGTTGGACTAGATGGCCCCTTCCAACTCTATGATTCTATGATCCTGCCTTGAGCAGGGGGTTGGACTAGATGGCCTGTATGGCCCCTTCCAACTCTATGATTCTATGATTTTATGATTCTATGAACCTCAACCGGGCATTAACAGCATCTTTCCTCCAAAACTTCTGACGTTTTGCCCGTTATCTTTTCAATCACATCGCCGATCCTCAGGACCTAGACATCTAACACGATTAAAGGAAAAAGGAGAAGCTGGTCTCTTCTGGTTTGTGGCTGAATCCCACAGCCCTTTTGGGGAAAGGCCTGCCAGCTCTGGCCAGAATGGAGCATCTGGATCAGCATCCTGTTTCTGCACAGCTGAACGTCCCCAGGAATGAAGGCAACGGGCCTCTTGGGAGCCTTCAGAGGTAGAGTGCCTCTGAACATGGAGGTTACACTCAATCACAATGGCTAACTGCCACTGACTTCAGGAATCAGGAGTCAACGTTATGAAAACAGCTCACCAAGTCTTCCTCGGGAGGTGGTGGGTTCTCCAGCTTTGGAGATTTTTAAGCAGAGGCTGGAGAGCCATCTGACGGAAAGGCTGATTCTGCGAAGGCTCAAGGGGGTGGCAGGTGACTGTGGATGAGTGATAGGGTTGTGAGTGTCCTGCATAGTGCAGGGGGTTGGACTAGATGACCCAAGAGGCCCCTTCCGACTCTAGGCTTCTAGTCTGATCAAGGGTGCTCCCCAAGGCCACGATTCGGAGAAACCTTCAGCGCCCCGACGGACTTAGCGCTTCTTGCCCGGCTGGATCCAGCATCTGTTTTCCGAACACGGAGGCCCAACTGTTCACCGATAGCATCTGGAGACTCATCATGGTATCTCCTGGCAGTTAATTGCAAAATTTCCACTCGGTATTCTGTAAAGCCAGTGAGTAGCAGCGGCTGGATCAGGCTGAGCTTTCTCCCCTCCAGGTCAAACCGAAATCCCTACATGACCCCGGCTGATAGTTCCATCTTGCGGTTTCGGAGGTCAGAATCACTCCGCAGTGAATGGTCATTCCAGGGGCCAAAGCGCCGCCCCTGCCAGCCCCGCGAGGTAGGCCAGGGTCCTCCCTCGAGGGAAAGGATGCCACGACCCCTCCTAGCACGTGGGGCGCTTCGAGCGGGCGGGGATCGGGGCGACGGGAGGGGGGGGAGGGCGGCCAAGCCCGGGAGGGCGGGAGGAAGAGCGGCAGGGAGGCAGAGAGGGAGGGCGGGATGCAGGGAGGGAGAGAGGGCGGGAGGCAGAGCGGGAGGGCGGGCTGGCCTTCCTCCGCCCCCCAGCCCGCTCCCGCCCCGGCCTGTGACGAAGTGCCTCGCAATCTGCTTCTGATTTCCTCCGGGAGTTGACACCCCCATCCCCTCCCCGCGCGCCGCCGCCGCCGCCGGGGCTCAGTTTCTCCGCGGTTGCCTTCCTCGCCGGCCCGCTGGGCGCCCCCTCCCTCCCTCCCTGCCTCCCTCCGATCCGAGGCGAGCCGCCCTTGCTGGAGCGTGGGGCGCAGGACGGATTGGCCCGCGCTGGGCGGCGGGCGGGAGTGCCGGTGGCTCGTTGCGGCGGCGGCGGCGGCAGCTCCGCCCAGGTCCCGGCTCGGCGCGCTGCAGTCGGCTGGCCACGGCGGCTCCGGACCCCGCGCTCCGCTGACAGCTGCCGGCCGGGGCCAAGAGCGGCACGGTAAGAAGGCTCTTCCCTCTTCGCTCTTCCCTCTTTCTTCTCTTCTTTGCTCTCTTCTCTCTGCTCTCTCTTCTCTCTTCTCTTCTCGCTCCTTTGCTTTCTGCCTGTTGCTCGCTGCACGGACGAGGAATCCGCCTTTCCACCACCACCACCCCCCCCGCCGTGAAATTCTTCCCTTCCCAAGTCAAATGACTTCCCCCTTTTTTTGGGACAGACTTTCCTTTCCACCAGCTTCTCCCTCGCGTCGCTCTCCCTACCTCCTCTTCTCTTTCCTGCCCGATCCCTTCCTCGTCTGCCCCCGGCCCCTTCACGCTTTCAAGAGGAGCTCGTGGGAATGGCCAAACACGCAGGGCGGCTGGACGGAGGCGTGGGGACGAGGCCCCCGCGTTACGGAAGGGATTGGCACCTTTCTGCCGGGACGCCTTGTGAGATCCTTTCGGTTGGGTTGGGTGCATAACTTTGGACCGGTTCAGATTTGACGCTTGGAGAGGGTGAGGCGGCCGGAGAAGGGGAAGGGGGTTCAGATCTTGAGCCACAGTCGGCAAGGGACATGGGAGCGGCGTATGGCCGGGCATCGGCCGGGGCAGGATGGCTGAAGTGCAGATGGTGCGCATATGCGCACACGGAGATCCACGCATCGCCTAGTCGCGGCCCTGTTTGAACACATGTGCAAAATGGGTTTTGTGTGTGTGTGTGTGCGCGCGATGCACAGGGGCACCAGATGTCTTTGAAAAGGTCGTCCCTGGCGCTGTGTTTTGGGAACTGCGCTCCGCCTGAGCCAGCCCTTGGGAATGAATGCGGCTAGTGTGAGGGCACAGGTGCGCACCTGCGCAAACGCACCACCTGCTTCTGCCAGGTTGGTAGAGGTGCCCTTTCCCTCTGAACCAGACAGTAAAATCCTCAAGCATCCTAATCTAAAGGATCTAATGGATCCTAATCTCCTGGCTTCCTTTGGCATGTCTCTTTGGACCAGCCACACGAACCCTTCCATAGCCTCTTAAAAATCTACATTGCTTTCTTTCGTCACCACTCCCGAGCGAACAGAAGCACCAATTTATTGGGTCTGCTGGCAATGTAGGGTTAACAGCGGACACCATCTGACGCTGTGGTTGTTTTAAGAAGTTGGCTTTGAATGCTCCTCGGAAGCCTTAAACTAGGGCCGACTCCTGAACAGGGTTGATTTTCTCAAAAGAAGCTCTGTGTGACGTCACATTCCAGGATGCGTGATCGGTGCTTTGTTTTGGGTAGAGAGCCAGGACAGTGGAGCGCTTAAGAGCGGTGGCCTCTGATCCGGAGAGCCGGGTTTGATTCTCTACTCCTCCTCCGCGTGCAACCAGCAGGGTGACCTTGAGCCAGCCCCAGTTCTCTCAGAGCTCTCTCAGACCCACCTACCTACCCCTCACAGGGTGTCTGTTGTGGGGAGAGGAGGGGTAGGTGATTGTAAGCCGCTTTGAGAATCCTCCGAGGTGTAAAAAGCCGGGCACAAACAATCCCAGCTCTTTTCTAGTAGTCTTTGAAAGAATGAATTCTCTGCTGTTCTCAGAACTGCTTTTAATTTGCAAGCCTCAGTCTGGCCTCAAACGACCCTGTTAGGCAGGCCAGTAGTATAGCAGTAGTAGAAATTGAAAGTACAAGAGAGTTAGGTGACAGATGTGTCATTAGCAGATTTATCCAGCAGGGTTCAGATCAAAGGGGGCGGCTTGGGGGGAACAAAATGCTGTAGACCCTGCTCTTCCAAGGGCCTGTGGAGCTAACCAAGTAACAAGATGTGTGCTATTTGATTATCCTAATCTGAGTGGGGGGATCTGAACCCTGCTGCATCCGAGGCCGGCATGGATCTGCTACAATATGCACGTTCCCCGCGTCTCTCTCAGTTTCAGCTTCCGCTTCTTCAGTTATAATACTACTGAGTAATGTAGTGTATGCTGGAGAGCCAAGGGTGGTCCGGCAGCCAGGCAAGGGACGTTCAGGGGTGGTTTGGCCATTGGCTGCCCCCTAGTGTTCCTCAGAGGAACTACGACCCAGATTCTCAGAGGTCTCCCATCCAAATTATAACCACGGTCACACTGATGTGTGCTCATGTGTTGGTTGGGTTGGGTCTGGGTGGAGAGAGGAAGGTGAAGGGAACGTGTGCCTGGGGGCTGCTAATTGCCCCCCTCTCCTATATTGATCACTGGGCCAATTACAAAGCCTCGGCTTTACCTACCTCGCAGCAGCGTCGTGACGATAGCATGGAGATAAGAACAGGGAGGCCGTGATGAAATGCATTTAGCAGCTCTCATTAACGGCCAATGGTTTTTCAGAGGGCGCCGCGGACTTTTCCGCACCTCCCCCTTTTGCGGTTCGGTGCCGGTTCGGCGCAAAGGGTGACAAAGCACGAAACAATAGCGAAGTTATTGTGGGGGGAAAGCAAACTGGTGCATTAACCGTAACACAAAAAGGAAAGCTCTCCCAGTTCCTGGAAGCTTGCGGTGGAGGAGTGACACTCAGTACAGACGGAAAGGCATTGAGTGGCCGATGCTTCCCTCTGCCTTAAGTGACTCACCCAAGGTCACGCAGGGAGTCTGTGGCTGCAAGAGATTTTCCAAACGCGACTCTTTTGCTTCCAGCCAAACACTTCCAAGGAACAAAGCATCCCTTCTGTCTCTCAGCAGACGTCGCCAAATGAACTCCCAGTTAATGAAGCAACGCTAGAGATTGTGTCAAACAGCTGTCAGGGAGGGTTCATACTCGCTTACGATCCCAGCCTCGGAGATTTGAGTGATCACCGTAAAGAGGGAAGCACTTATAATAGGAGGCAGAGTGCGTTTCTCCCACCTCTGAGCAGCAGCAAGCAAACGCCAAGGCATTTGGGGCTGGGGGAGGCACAGGTGCAGTGGCAGGCCCGTGCGCACCCCCACCCTGCTCCACAGACCTCTCTTCTTACAGGCTAGCTCTCAGCAGGAAGCAGAGCGACTGTGGGGCAAAGCCCCTTTGGGGGGGGGTGTCTCTCCAAGCGATGCTGGAGAAAGTAATTGCTGAGCTCTAGCTTCAGACCCTGGAATATTCCTTTAGCAGTGCCGCCCCGCGGTACCTCTTTTACGGCCCCTGTTCTCTTGATAGGTGTTTCATTTCTCTTGGCAAGGGCTTGCGCTCATTCATAATACTTTGGAGTGCAGATGCTAGCGCCTGTCCTGTTTGTGCTCCTCCTCACCCCTCTGTGAGTGTCCGGGAGGCGATGGAGTTTGGGGAATACCTCCCTTAATGGACGGAATTGCCTCTCCTGAGATCAGGTGGTCCCTGCGGGGCATCCTCACCATCATCGTCCAGCATGAACTCAAAGCTTTGTTGTGAGCATTCATGTGCAGCCACCCTTCCAGAAAGCTAGACAGACTTGGGACCCCTTAGAGGACCTGAAGAGGTGTGCATGCACACGGAAACTGTTCCAGTCTTAAAGGCGCCGCCAGATTCCAGCTCTGTCCTGCCGCTTCCGACCACCTGAATCCACCTTTGAGAATCTTGAAAACAGGAAAACGACCTTGGCAAAAAAGGTCACCCGGGGCAGGCGGGCTGCAGTTCCCTGCCCGCTTTGTCCCTGGGTGCAATAAGGCCAAAAACAAGACCAATTCCAGCCACTGAGATGCAGTAGGGACTATACTGGGGTGGGCTGGTGTGGGGTGGGGGGGGAGGAGAGCAGATCCCGCGCCCGCTGTGTGTGGGATCAGAGCAGGGGTGATAAAGCGCTTTGCATACCAAGTGCCGTGCTCGAGGGCACGTGACCCGTGGCCAAACAATGGGGCAGGAATGTGTGAAGGGGTGTGGGATGGCTCGGCCGGGATTAAGGTCTTGTACGGCAACAAGTAGGATGCTGTTAAACGTTGCTAGAAGGCTCACTGCACGAGCGGCAGCTGAGATCAGGACGCTGCTCCTTAAGGTGCCCCCAGCACCCAGGGGTGTGTCCGGGAGAGGCCAAACAACCTCCTTCGCAAAGCCTTTCTTGATCTTTCCACCGTCGAGAGACCCCCGAAACATTCTTCTGGCGTCGAGAACCCCCGGAAGTGATGTCAGCAGGCCACGCCTCCCTGTCAGGACCCCAGAAGTCACATGTCACAGGAAGTGACATCACTCCATCACCCCCCAATAGCAGAAACACCCCAGCAGCCTACTCTCCTGGGCTGGGAACAGGCATCTGTTGCTCCGTTGCCCCCTGCCACCCCCAACACAGTGAGGTTAAAATGAGTCTGCTTATCTCCCTGGACTCCAGTCACGACCGAGTCTCAACCAGCAAGGATTTTGATGGCCATGCCCCCTCCCCTTTCCACCCACTCTAGTCCCATCAGAGGCCATTTTGGGAGGGAGGGAAGGCCGACCGTACGTGGCCCTATCCCCTGAGTTTTGCTTTAATTACAAAATAATTAACTCCCGCCCAATTGGCAAAACCCTTCCGGGGTTGCCGAGAAACCCATTAAGGAAGGCAGGGTTAGCCCTTGCTGAAGACCTTTGTCCGGCTTCCTGCCTGCTTCCTTGTGCAGGTGTGGAAAGTCCAGGGAAGATAGAAGATAGCACTTCTTCCCTCCACTTCTTTCCGGCACTTACTCCCTACCTAGGGGAGAGACCGCAGCCTGGTGGTGAAGCAGACTCCGTGGGCCCGTGTGGGAGGCCCCAAGCTCAGTAGTCTCAGACAGCAGCAGCGTCTAACCCAGGGGTGGTCAAATTGCGGCCCTCCAGATGTCCATGGACAAAGCTGGCAGGGGATCCTGGGAATTGTAGTCCATGGACATCTGGAGGGCCACAGTTTGACTACCCCTGGTCTAACCAGAAGACCCTGGCCATGGTGATTGGTCCGTCCTTCAGTGGCAGAGCACATCCCCTCCAGACAGTCCGGGCATGGTGGGAGTGAACGTCAACCGCTTCCAGCTGCGTCTCCCGTTCACTTCTGCCACCCTCTGGGGGTGCTCCCTGTGTACATCTAGCCCATCTGTAGCCATTGGCCAAGCCCATCCCTCTGCGACCCAAAGCTGGATTCTCCGGGAAGGCAGCAGTATTGAATCTGAGGCTTCCGGCTCTGGCTCCTCCAAAAGAATGACACTGAGAAGAGAAATCCCTCCTGCGGGAACTGCCTTATCTTTTAGTGTTTAGTGCCCGGAACAGGACGGACACCCCATAAACTCCACCACGCTGCTGCTACCGTCTCTGCATTTCAAGAGGCATCCCTGATCTCACAGGAGGCCTTGTACGGCTGGGAGAGCAGCCGTCCGGCCTGGCAGTTCTGTGGCTAGACGGGTCAGCTTGCCCATCAGTCCTCTGACTATAAATTCTTGAGGTCAAGAACGTGTATGTGGGGGGACACCAGGCTGTGACGGTGGGAGTGAGGCCCCCTTGCTTACTAAGCCCTGCGGCATTCAGGATCGCCCTGCTCTCGTTTTATAGGAGGGGCAAACCCAGCTTTGCAATTCTCTCGTGCCGTCCGGAATCGAAGGGCAAGCCAGAGTCTCATAGGGTCAGGACGTTAGGCTCGGATCTCAGAGGCCTAGCTTTGAACCTCCGTTCTGTTATGGAAGCTCACTGGGTGACCCCGGGTCTGTCACACCTTCTTGGCCTAACCTACCTCACAGGGTTGTTGTGAGGATTCAGTGGGGAAGATAAGAACAGCGTCAGCTGCTTTGGTTTTCCCTGTGGGTATGAATGACGGAGGGGAAGTCCCACGGGGCCAGTGAATTTAGGCAGCAATTCGACAGTAGAGTTCTCAGCATCGCTTTTAACGTTTTCATCTTGATTGTCTCAAGCGGGTTGCCATGTTGGCCTGAGGCAGCCAGACAAATGTAGAGCCCCGTGGCCCCTTTAAGACCCACAAAATCATCATTGTTGACTATAGAGATAATAATACGAAAAATGAAAGCTGAATAAAACCTTGTTGGTCTTAAAAGGGGGCCCTGGACTCTAAATCTGTTCTTCATCTTTATTGATTGTTGAAAGGATGCATATTTAGGAGCGTTCTGGCCGGGCCGGAGTCTTCTGTTTTTGCAAACAAGCTCAGCTGGCTCTGAGCTCAGCCCAGCAAACGGATGCTTCAGCTATTCTTTGACTGCTCAATCGATCAAGCGTGCATGGGGGTGGGGTCGTATTTGGAGCATCCCAATGCCTCCTCTGGTCTCAGTTCTCCGTCTCCGTGAACCAGCCTGATTCCCAACTCCCCTGGAGAACCGGGGAGCGGCCTGGGTGAATCGGTGCGCAGCCTTGCAGCGAAAGCAGGAAGCGTCATAAATCTGGGCGTCCGAGGGGAGCGTCGCGGTGGGCCCCCTGAGCGCCGGGCAGAGACTCCCGTCCCCCTGCTCGACCCATATAAGGAGGCGTTCTGCCCAGGGAGTCTGGTGAGCAAAGCCTGAGTCAGTCGGCCCCAAACACAGATCCGCCACTGCCCTTGTGGCTTGCAGAGATGCGTCCAGGCAAGCGTGGTGGCTCAACCAAGGGATGCAACTTTGGCGGGCAAGTTTCCCTGCACCGTCTCTGCCGGAATGCACGGGAGTGGCCCCAAACACACCCGGACATTCATATGCAAGAGAAGCCCCCAGCGGATTGTGCGCTTTTAAAGGGAGGGGAAATGGCACACGGAGAGGACAGAGGGGGGAAGAAAGGATGGTCTCCTCTTGTCTTCCCCAGGCCTTTGTGTTCCCCCGGGTTCCTTTCCATTGTGTTTCGCAACTTGGAGAAATCTGGCCTCTTTTAAACAGATGCTAATGCCCCCCATTCAGTGGGACCACTGTTAATTTGAGACAGGTTTTAAGACAATAGGATCAGCCCAGGATTGATGCTTAGGCCAGTACAATGGACTGATCCAGAGAGTCCGTTTCATCCCAGGTGGCGCAAGGGGAAATATTGGTGGTGGTCAGCTGACAGTGGGGTGGAATTCCATATTTTGGGGAACGGAGCATCAGCATGGTTGTGCCATGGTCCCGGGGGGGGGGGGACTTGTTCACGGCCGCTTAAGAGACCAGGACGAGGAGCAGCGGGTTCAAATGACGCGAAAGGAGGTCCCACTGAAATATTAGAAAGCATTTTCTGACGGGGAGGGCTGTTCGTAGATGGAATATGTTGTCTCAGAGGGTGGTGGTGCCTCCTTTGTCGGGGGCTTTTGGGAGGAGGAGCACCTGTGAGGAGGGTGTGGTTTTTAAGTCACTCTGAAGGTATGGGGGCTGGACTTTTGTGGTCCACTCCTGTGTGATTCTGATTCAAAGCTGGGAGGCTGTGGTTGGAATATTTAGGATCGGGAGTGTGCATCATTCAGCAGCATAAGAATATCCTGCAGGGGGCATCCAAGGAGGAATGTCGTTAGCATTGTTAGAATAGGAACGTCCTGATTGGCTCGTGTGGAGACTTCCTTCTCCTTTTGAGCACACTTCCTCCCTGCTTGCCTCCAGAACAGCAGTTGAACCGAAGAATGGACGTAGAACACAACAGTGAGTTCGGTCTCTCTCTCTCATCTTTCTATACAAAGATGCTTCTCTTCACAATCCTCCTATTTTATTCTTGTATGCAATCTGGTTCTCCACCTCCTCCCCATATTTAAACTGTAGCCGTGTTGAAGTAGCACAACAAAACAAAACCAGAGTCCAGCGGCACCTTGAAGACCAACAAAGATTTATTCAAGGCGTGAGCTTTTGAGTGCAAGCACTCGAAAGCTCCCGCCGCCGGACTCTGATTTTATTTAAGCTCTGCCGTGCTGTTTCTACTCAGATATGCCAGGCTAAAGCAACTGGCCATAAATTCCCCATTGTAGAATCACCGTAACCCACCTCGTTGACTGACAATCATGCTCAGGCCTCTTATGAGATTCCGGGAGGCCTCTCATGCTTGAAGGTGCGCTGTAGCCGTCCTCTGACAGAGTGCAGTCAGTGTGAAGTGGCAGCAGGCTGCAAAAGACAACGGCCCTCCAAGGAGATGTGGGTTCCATCTGGTGACATATGGCCATCATCTTCCCCATACCCATTTATCCCTGTCCCAAGCGTGCCATCCTGGTGCCATTAGCATTCCCACAAGACTGCTGGAAGCCCTGTGGCCATAACTCAAGACAGAGTTAGGTGTCCAGCGGGATCAATCAGTAGCGAGGGTCGTAGGGGACATGTTGGCGTTGCCAGGATGTCAGTGTCATAAGAGGCACCAGCGCTGGGCCCACCCACCTTCAGTTCTCTCCCCCGAGTGAAGTTCCCCCCTGGCATTCTCCTTCCAACACCCCAGGCCCTCCCCTCTGTGCTGTTACCCTCCGATCTCCTTTAGTTCAGCAGTGGAATAGGCTGCCTAAGGAGGTGGTGAGCTCCCCCTCACTGGCAATCTTCAAGCAAAGGCTGGATACACACTTTTCTTGGATGCTTTAGGATGCTTAGGGCTGATCCTGCATTGAGCAGGGGGTTGGACTAGATGACCTGTATGGCCCCTTCCAACTCTGTGATTCTATGATTCTATGATTCCTTTACGACGCCGGAAAACTGCCTACAACGCGGTTCCAGAGTGGATCCTCAGAGCTGTTGTCACCTGTGAAAGAGACGTCAGGCTGCTCCTGAGCTCAGCGGCTTCATAGCCTCTCCTTATGAACCTCAGTTGCGCCACAGCGGACGGGACGCTTACAAAACAGCCGCCCTATCTTTCAGGCGCTGTTTCTTGGGAATTAATTTGTTGCATGTGTGTCCACATGCGCGAGGGAGGTTAGCGCGCGTCCTGCCCGGAGGGAGAGGCCGACCTCCCCAAAACCACGTCTTCTTTCTGTAGCAGGGAAAGTGTTTCCCAAGAGAGACGAGGGCAGATGTGACTATTCCCCAGAAGCTGTACTTCCCTCCGCAGCTGCCCGGGAAGTACGAAGATGGCCAAGCCGACCGCACTGGGCAGAGCGTTCGAAATTATCTCGGAGGGCACAATTCTGACCCGCTGCGACGGACGGGGGGGTCATTGGCTGGTTGATTCCATCTGGAATCTCGCCGTTTCTTTCCGGCTTGGTATCGCTTACCGTTTTGTTATAGCCGGGGTTGTTGTCTTTTATTATAATCAAACCCTGCTCCTTTTGCAGCTTGGGGGAGAAAGGAGCCTTGCTTGGCCGTCCTTTCAAAATGGCTACCGTGTCCGTGTGGCCGAAAGCACCTTTGGAAACATTCAGTGTGTTTAGGGGTGGGTCGCTGTGCGTTCCATGCCTTTGCGGGATTATCCCCCCCCCCCATGGCTTTGCTAATGGAATACAGATGTAATGTCAAGCCGGACGTTTAAAGGAATGGCTGTTGGACAGGCAGTGTTGTGCAGTGGCTAGAGCCGTCCTTTTCAACCGTGGGGGGGGGGATCTCTGGGATATTTTTCAGCCTTCAAGGGACCCTGGGAGTGGGTGTGGATGTAACATGCAGGAGCCAACCAGCTAGGGTGCTTGCGTTCGTATACTATAATTTTGGTACTTTCAGGAATAAGTTCGCTGCAGTGCCCATCAAGGGCCAGTCTCCGAAAGTCAGCTCAGCAAGTGACTTGGCTAATTCTAAGTCAGGAGTGGCCAGACTGTGGCCCTCCAGAGGTTCGTGGACTACAATTCCCATGAGGCCCTGCCAGCGCTGGCAGGGGCTCATGGGAATTGTAGTCCACAAACACCTGGAGGGCCACAGCCTGGCCACCCCTAATGCAGGCTTTTAAAAAAACTCGTAGAACAGGTTAACCACTACAGCTACCCACCCCAGCATGCACCGGGGAACTTTTTCTAACCCAAATGTATGTATCTGCTTCTTTTTTCCTCTCTTCATTTCTAAGAAATGACCTAACTTCTTGTTAAGCCTCTCACGTTCCCGGTGGAGGCCAGGCAGAAGAGGGAAACTGGCCTTGTGAAGCCTATCGTTGCTTAACAATGCATTACGCTCTTTGCTTAACATTTGCACAACCAGTTTAAAGTGGCAGGAGGGGAACGAAAAGCAGGGAAATTCTACCCCAGGTGGGCTGCGGTCTCCATGCCTGACTTTCATTCCCGCCCGTTAAAAAATAACATTTCAGCTCCCAGTCTGGGCACCGTGCCCAAGTGCCTGGCCCACCTCCGATTCATGTGACTCGTTCCACTTGTGGTACACCGAGATCCTCAGCCGGTTTGTGGAAGAGGAGGTGTCGGGGCAGAGGAATTGCAAAGTGAAACAAGCTGCCTGGCTCAGCCCGGTGAGGAGACCTCCTCCTGTCTTCGAGGCCTTAGTGCAGGGGTAGTCAAACTGCGGCCCTCCAGATGTCCATGGACTACAATTCCCAGGAGCCCCTGCCAGCGAATGCTGGCAGGGGCTCCTGGGAATTGTAGTCCATGGACATCTGGAGGGCCGCAGTTTGACTACCCCTGCCTTAGTGAGTTCGGAAGATCCCTGGTTCATGATGGCATATAAATTGGGTTTCCCCCCGGGGTTTCTCAGTTCTGTTCTGCCTCTTGCCCCACCCTGCCGATCTCGCTCTTTTCCGCGGCACCGGACAGACGAACGCTCTCTCTCGATCTACCCCGCAAGGCTGTTGTGTGGATGAAATGGAAGAAGAGCGATGTCGGCCACTTTGGGACCCCCCTGGAGAGGAGGGCTGGGTACAAACCGAGTAACGATAGCCAATGATTTGGAAGAACAAAAATTGAGTCCAGGGGCACCATTAAGACCGACAAAGATTTATCCGAGGCGTGAGCTTTCGTGTGCAGGCAAACTCCCTCAGACAACATCGATTTGGAGACATCAGTAAAGGGACGTGGGCCACTTTGGAGAGAAGGGTGGGGTACGAACCGAGTCACGAAAACCAATTATTTGGAGTGGCAACAGTGGTGACGCCACACCCCCCCCCCAGCCAAGCTACTCACTTTGCCACCACCCCCGTGAAAGTGTCATTCGGCCTCCAAAGGGGTCCCAACCCCCAGGTGTATAACCACTGCCTTAGATGGATCTGATGCGCTGCGTGTGGGTGGAAGGGTGTTGAGGTGGAACAATGGAATGCAGGTAACAGATCCTTCCACTTTGGGTACAGACTGGGAAACCAGCACAGCAGGGGGAAGCGTCCACCCCACCCTTCCTCCGTCCCGGCTTTCTATCTGCTTTGAACATCCCGAAAGGCTTGCCTCCCACGGCAGTCCGAAGCAGGGCCGCCCAGCGTCCCACCTGGCTCCCACGTCGCCCTCCTTCCGCAGTACAAATCGGACCTCTGAGGCTCCCGAGCTGCCTCTGGAACAGGTTTTGCACATGGCGCAATCCCCTGGGCTCATGGCTGTTCGGGCTCCGCCGTCTGTCTGAGAATCCCATGCCCCGACCTGCCCCATCTGATAGGGCTCTCCTAGTCACCCTTCCTCCGCTCCCAGCAGAGACGCAGGGAGCCAAGGATCTGTGGGACAAACCACTGTCTCCTCTCCTCCTCCGTCTGGCGGGTCAGGAAACTCGGGGAAGGTGCAAGAAGAGGGGCGTGCCTCTCTTCTCCAGAGGCCTGCCCCCAATTCCGGGCTGCTGGGGCACCTGTTGCTTGTCTGGGCATAAACGTGTAAGAGAGGATGCCTCATTGCCCCCATCCTGGGCCATCTGCAGGGGCTGTAGCTTTCTCCCATCTGGATTGGAAGAGGACAGCTGCTGTTTCATTGGTTTTAAGGGCAAAGGAAACTCTTGGCAAAGTTCTCTGTCTCTGTGTCTCTGTCTCTGTCTCCCCCCCTCTCTCTGGTGTGTGTGTCTCCCTCTCTCTCTCTCTCTCCCTCTCTCCCTCTGGTGTGTGTCTCTCTGTCTCTGTCTCTCTCTGTCTCTCTCTGTCTCTCTCCCTCCCTCTCTCTCTCTCTGGTGTGTGTCGCTCTGTCTCTCTATGTCTGTGTCCCTGTCTCTGTCTCTCTCTGGTGTGTGTGTCTGTCTTTCTGTCTCTGTCTCTCTCTGTTGTGTCTCTCTGTCTCCGTCTCTCTCGGTCTCTGCCTCTGCCTCTCTGTCTCTCAAGTGGGGGTTCTCTGCATGCAAAGCTTTACTGAGGGTTTTAGGGGCAGACCAAGCCCCTTTCAGTGCTCCATCCCTGGAAAGATAACGCCTGAGATTCCTGTAGCTTTTGCGCATAATGCTGATCGTTTTGACTACATCTGC
The DNA here is from genome assembly GCF_049243985.1 of Paroedura picta. Lineage (NCBI taxonomy): Eukaryota > Metazoa > Chordata > Lepidosauria > Squamata > Gekkonidae > Paroedura > Paroedura picta. The sequence continues at coordinate 19,133,036 of NC_135385.1, read as the reverse complement.
CCTATCGGTATCCTGGTACTGGAACGAAGCAGGGATCAAAACTGCGGAAACGATTCGGGCCCCAAGGCTTCATTCTGTGTTGCTGATTCATCTTTCTTCCAGGGCTGGATTGCCAAAAAAACGTTACAGCTCTGTTAACAGAGAAAATATTTACTTAGCATGACTCAGTCAAAAAGAGGGAGAAAGCAAGAGAGAGAGAGAGAGAGAGGGGCAGGGAAACTTGACTTCCTGAAGGGTCATTTCTCGGTAAAGGCCAAAACTTCTGCCAAGACTTCAGGTCAGGGTTACTTTAGCACAGGGGTGGCCAAACTGGGGCTCTCCAGATGTCCATGGACTACAATTCCCATGAGCCCCTGCCGGCAGGGGCTCATGGGAATTGTAGTCCATGGACATCTGGAGAGCCCCAGTTTGGCCGCTCCAGCTCTAGGGCACCTGGGACAGTGGAAGGCCTCCATCGCCATCTTCTCCCAAGTCAGCCAAGAGATGGGGGGGCCTGGGGGGGCTGGCCGGTCCTGGATGCAAATAAGCAAGGACTCAGGCCGAGGTCTTCCCCATCACCTACTGCCTGGTCCTTCCAACAGGAGATGCCAGGGATCGAACCTGGGACCTTCTGCATACCAAGCAGGCGCTCAACCACTAAGCCACGGCCCCTTATATGGAGGGCCGAGTGGGACTGTCAGGCTTGTACCAACCTGGGCCACGGCAGCACACAAGGCCCTCAGTCCGGTGTGAGGCCACCAACCCAGCCCTTTCCCCTCCCCCTTAGCCCCCCGGGGCGGGCAGAGCCGTTCCCCAGCCACCCACCTAGGCGGCAGCTTCTGCGGTCCTCTCTCGCTCTGTCCGGGTGGGAGTCTGGCAGAGGGGATGTGGTGCAGACGCGGGAACATCAAACTGTCTTTTCCCTCCACCGTTTGGGAAGCCCAGGAGCCAGAATGTGGTTCCCGAAACCACAGCCGGGCCACCCCGGAGATCTCGTGAGCTTCCAAAGGGAACGCCAGCAGGCTTGCAGTGTCCTCGGGTAAGGCTTCAGCACCGATCCCGTGGACTCTTTTGCTGGACAGTTCCCAGCGAGAGAGTCCTGGAGGGGAAGGAGCAGAGGCAACCCCTGCAGTCGTCTCAGCCACAGCCGCGCAGACGGAGGCCCAGGGGAACCGAGATTGGGGGCCCTCCGCTTGCCTGGGCTCTCTGTGCCGTGGCCTAGAGAACCCACAAAAGGGAGAACTCACAGCACGGTGTCTGCATCCCCACTGCCTTCTCGTGCCAAAGGCAACCAAGATCACCTTTGGGGTGATCCGGCGGTTGCTGGGAAACAAGTGAGATGAGCATCTTGCTCTTTTGAAAGGGGTTATTCCTCAGGGGAGACGGGGGCTGTTGGCTTTTTGCCACGCCCTGGGTGTTCCCCCTCTGAAAAGCACTCCGATGGGGCAAAAGGCAGTTTTGATAGACGGCAATAAAAAGGGAGCCTGCCCCTCTTTCCCTCTGGCTCTGGCACCAGTGAACAGAAGGCTTCTTGATCTCCCCTGGTCCTTGGTGGCTGCAGGGTTGGCTTCTCTCCTTTTTTGTGCCCCAGCACTGGGAAAACCAGCCAGGCCCTGACATTGTCAGATAAATCCATCCATCCATCCATCCATCCATCCATCCATCCATCCATCCATCCATCCATCCATCCATCCATCCATCCACCCATCCACCCTTCCTTCCTTCCTTCCTTCCTTCCTTCCTTCCTTCCTTCCTTCCTTCCTTCCTTCCTTCCTTCCTTCCTTCCTTCTCTTTGATCTCTCCCTTTTTCCTTCCTTCCTTCCTTCCTTCCTTCCTTCCTTCCTTCCTTCCTTCCTTCCTTCCTTCCTTCATTCATTCATTCATTCATTCATTCATTCATTCATTCAGTGGTTGGATTTATCCCCTGCCACTTCTCCAAGGACCTCTGCCTCCTTCCTGACCCACTTACAGCACAAGTGTGGTCTCTTTTTGGGGGTCCTGACCCACAGTTTGATAACCACTGGAACAAACGAGAACGAAGTTTGAGTCAAACTTTGTCCTGTTGCTTCAGACCAACGCAGCGACCCACCTGAATCTACCAGTGAGGGGAAAAAATTGTTCTTTCTTTTTCTGGATTTTTTATCCTGGGAAAGGACTGAGTCTTCCCCCCCTGCCCCCCAGACCTTCAGCTTCACATTTTGGACCTTCCCGCAGAGAAGCACACAATAGCATTCACAGTCAGGGGAGGAATAAGAAACAAGAAATATTTGCTTGCTGAGGATTCTGCAAATAGAAACACCTCGTAGGACCAAAATCAGCCACAACCGATCATTTGAAAATCGTCAAAAATGGTTATTTACATCAGTGTGTCTCTGCATAATTGACCCCTGAGGAAGACCTATAAGATCGAAAAACGTTAGGTCAGGGTCTAAACTTTAGGGCATTACTGCTCTAAGATGTTCTGTGCTTGCCAAACAGATCTTCCTCACTGGTTTCGAAACATTTGAGCTCGTATAATACATTTGTCACGTTTTTCGACCGTTGGTTTCATCCCTAACCTTTTTGGCTCTCGCCTGCTTTTCAGGCTGGCTCTACTGGACTCTGATTTTATTGTCTCCCTTTATGTTCCTCATCGAATGGTGTAGCCTGCATGGAAAAACCTTTTGCACGTGAAAACACATCCAACGCTCTCTCTGGCTCCGCCTCCGTCTTGGTTGCCAATCCACCACAAAAAAAGCAGAGTAGCTTGGCTCTGCTGTGCCTGCCTGCCCTTACCCCCAAAATCTTCCCCAGATGATCCCTACAACCAGCATTGGTGCATGCTTTACGGTTCCCTCCGATCAAGGCAACGCCAGGGAAAGACTGACGGGTTTGAGACTCTGTCTTCAGGAGGGCAGCTGGCATGGTTTGTAAGAGGCTGTAAGCCGCTGGCCTCCTCAGGTCTCGGAGCCAAGATCCTTGGAGGTGCTTCAAGTAGCCGGCCGAGCTTTGAACGTTGGCCAACTCTTTCCGCGGGCTAATTGCAGGTTCTCCCTGTTGGCTCCGTGTCTTGTTTTTAGACTGGGCAGGGAGCGCAACGGAAGCTCTCTCGGGCCCTGTGAAGCGATCCCACATTGGGTCGCTCTCTTTCCGTGTGGTCTGCTCAGTTTGGCGCTCTTGGGCAGTGAAGGATCTCTCGTAACACCTGGAGTCCTTTCACGGTCGGCGCCAAAGGCTGAATCTTTGCCTCGGAGCCCGGTTGGTGTTAATCCCAAATCTGGGAAGTGTGTGATGGCCACGGCGTTCTCTCCACAGACTTCCTGAGCCATCTTCCTTCATCCGACTTCCCAGTTTCCTGGACATCCCAAATGGACCGTGATCTTACCTCCCCTCGCCTAACTCAGAGTGCCTGCCTAGCCCTGAACAGAATTTCGCCGGGCCTCAATGAAGTCACTTTCCCGCCAGTCTCAGAATTTTGCAAGGGGTAATCTCTGCTTCCCAGCCTGGGTATATGATATGAGACATACTCATCCACAGTAAATCTCCAATCCCTTCCTTCCTTCCTTCCTTCCTTCCTTCCTTCCTTCCTTCCTTCCTTCCTTCCTTCCTTCCTTCCTTCCTTCCTTCCTTCCTTCCTTCCCTCCCTCTCCCCCCCCAAAAAAGGTTATTGATTAATATTTTGGTGGGAAATATTCAAAAGCTTGGCAAAATCAGAACAAATTGAGATTTTGTGCAAATACGATGTAATCTCCCTGTGGATCTACAGGTTTCTGATTTTGGCCGATGGCGTTCTTTCTAAGAATTAGTTTTAATGATGGGGAAAGGGTATAATCTGCTCTGGATTGGATTGTGCGATCATAACAGGAAGGTAGCAACTGACACCTGCTGTCACAGACTGGGCTCGAGGTTCCCTTCCGGAAGGATTTTGAATTATGAAAACAGCCCCATACATCACCTTCCTCTCACAGGCTGGCCCTTCACGCTTGCTCTGGAGCCTCCTCTTCATCACAGGCATAGGTCAGACACCAACGTGATGCCACGGCTAGAACGTCAGACCCCGGCTCACATCCCTGCCCCGCCGACCTTGGCTAGTCGCTCTCTCACCTCCCCGCGGCTCCTAACCCTCGCAGGGTTGTTGTGAGCATAAAGAGGGATCCAAATCCCTCCTTGAGGAGGACCAGCGTCCGAAAGGCACGCTCGGCCTGTGTGGATGTTTTGAGTCGACGGGCCCGCCGTTTCTCCTTCCCAGGGTGGTCCACGGCAGAGCCCGGTGTGGCTTGTGGCAGAGGAAGCCAAATCTGCACCGTGGGCCCCAGTGTGTGGGAACAACGTCCTTCCCAGCAGCCCCACAGGCCTTTGACTCATGTGAATATGGCTCCCGATCCTCTTTCGCTCCCCTGCCCCGGACTTGCCCTCTTCAATTACACCCCGACTTCAGGTGTCTTTTCTCTCCCCAAGACAGCCTGTTCTCTGCCGGCTGAAGATGCAAAGCTTTAAAGAGCTCCTGTTGCCCCCAGCAGGGAAGGCCGGCGGCTTCCAAGCCCGGCCTCCGACATCAAAGGCGGAAGGGGAAGGTTTGAACCCAGCGGGGTTCCTGCAGCCCCACTGGGCAGCCATTCTCTGGAAGGACCAAAGCTTGTTCCCACCCACTGCAAAGCCAGGGCAAGAGTTGACCCTCTGAATGGGAGCGTTAATCAGGCAATTTCCCGCCCGCCTCCCCCTTCATCCTGCCTTGGGTTTTGTTTAAACGGCTTGTCTTGTCGATTGGGATGCGGGAGCAGTCGCCGAGCCAGGAGCGAGGGGAGAGAAGATGCTGGCCTCTGGGTCAGCAGGCTAGCTTTGGCGAGAACCAGTCTGAGCTGGCAATGTGACCAGGAGCGCCGGTTCCGGAAGAACAAGCAAACCGAAAGGAGGAATGACAAGATTTCCCGAATTGCTCAGGAACGTTGGGGATTTAGGGCTGTTCCGGGCCTCTTCCCTAAAGTTTCAGATTTGTTTGTGACTGTGTAGGCCTTTTGTTTGGAAGTCAGAAGGACAGGCAGCATACAAGCAATATTCTACACCAATTTCTATGCTATTGGTTTATTATCTGATTTATGGTTATTTGTATTCACAAGCCGCCGCCCCCTCCAAAGACTTGCAGGAGGCTCTTATTTACCCTCCACTAGTATGTTCCGAAATCCCCCATAGCATCTCCCTTTTTTCCTGCCTCCTTCCTTCTTGCCCACCCATCAGCCAACCCACCTTTACCTGCCCCCCCCTCTTTCTTCAGCTTCCTTCCCTACCCTCTTGCTGAGTCACATGAGCAGCTTTTTGGGCTGAGAGGCTGACCTGGCTGGGGCAGAAGAAAGCTGGCCCTGGGGAATAGTTTAAGGCTAAGCGGTGGGTTCTTCTGCAGGATGAGCATCCCTGGCTCAGGGTCCGTGGGCAAGGGAGACTGAATTGCAGAATATTTGGGAAACGGAAAAGAGATACTCTGGATTCGCATGGACAAGGCACTCTTAGTTGTTATTTGGCCCTTGCTGTTAAGCTGTTCCCCCACCCAATGTAGATGTCAGAACTGTTTGCCTGCTTATGAACACATAATAATTCACTCCCAAAAGGTGACCCATTCCGAGTTTTCCTTCCTTCCTTCCTTCCTTCCTTCCTTCCTTCCTTCCTTCCTTCCTTCCTTCCTTCCTTCCTTCCTTCCTTCCTTCCTTCCTTCCTTCCTTCCTTCCTTCCTTCCTTCCTTCCTTCCTTCCTCTTTGTTTCAACCTTTTGGGTTTCCTTTCTTATGCAAGGTTCTGTTTTTCTCCCTTTTTTGCTACCACTGGCCTGCTGAGCTCTTTAAAGTGGAGGTACCAGCTCCTGTAATGGCCACGTGCAATCCAAGTGCTCTTGCCTTTGAGCTTCAATCCCTCAATGTGGGCTTACCCCACTTTCCTTCAAGTGACATGGCTCCACAAACTCCCTGGGTTTTGTAATATCTAACGGCCTGTTTCCTCTCTGCAGTGTCGGAGGCCTTCCCCCAGCCGAAGGGACCTTCCTCCTGTTTAAATGGCTCCTCCTTCAACAAAAGAGCTCCTCCAGCTGGGGGAAGGCTTCAGCCTTTGCAGAGATGGATGGAAGGTCAGCACTGCAGCAGAAAATCCCCCTGACTGCTCATCACATCCTCAACCACAAGATCGGTTGCTTAAACCAATCCTGTTTCTTGTGTGCCTTGTTTCCTCTCCCTTGTCGCCACAAGTTATACCGCGTCTCACCTCTCCTGCACCCAGCCTCACAGAGCTGTGACTCGCATTTTCTTTTCTGTTTCTTTCAGACAGACCCGCCTTCCTTGGCCTGGGAGGACCTGCTGCCAGAAGGATGGGTCCTTTGGCTCTGCCGTGCCTGCTCCTCACCGCTTGGCTCCTGGACCGTGCGCGGGCCGCGAACCCCTTCGCGGTGCAGCAGAACCCGCCCGACCCTTGCTACGATGAGAAAGGGGCTCCCCGCCGCTGCATCCCGGAGTTCGTCAACGCGGCCTTCGGCAAGGAGGTCCACGCCTCCAGCACGTGCGGGAAGCCGCCGACCCGGCATTGCGACGCTTCCGATCCTCGCCGGGCTCACCCAGCCTCCTTCCTCACCGACCTCAACAACGTGGCTAACATGACCTGCTGGCGTTCGGAGACCTTGCACCACTCGCCCCAGAACATCACCATCACCCTCTCCCTGGGCAAGAAGTTCGAGGTGATCTACGTGAGCCTGCAGTTCTGCTCTCCCCGCCCCGAGTCGGCGGCCATCTTCAAGTCCATGGATTACGGCAAGACCTGGGTGCCGTATCAGTATTACTCCTCCCAGTGCCGCAAGATCTACGGCAAGTCGAACAAAGCCACCGTCACCAAACAGAACGAGCAGGAGGCGCTGTGCACGGACGGGCACACGGACCTGTACCCGCTGACCGGAGGCCTCATCGCCTTCAGCACCCTGGAAGGGCGTCCCTCGGGTCAAGATTTCGACAACAGCCCCGTCCTCCAGGACTGGGTGACAGCCACCGACATCAGGGTCATCTTCAGCCGCCCCCATCTGTTCCGGGAGCTGGGCGGCCGGGACCACGAGGAGGAGGACGGCGGGTCGAGCTCTTCTTCGTACTCCTATGCCGTGGGGGAGTTCCAGGTCGGGGGGCGCTGCAAGTGCAACGGCCACGCCTCGCGGTGCGTGAAGGACAAAGAGGGCAAGCTGGTGTGCGACTGCAAACACAACACCGAAGGGCCCGAATGCGACCGGTGCAAGCCCTTCCATTACGACCGTCCGTGGCAGAGGGCCACAGGCCGGGAGGCCAATGAGTGCTTAGGTAGGACATTGCCCTGCCTTCCTTTTTGTGAGCAGAATGCTGTATGTGCGTTTGTCTCACACACACATACAGGTAGTGGTCCAGAGGGTGGAACAAAGGATTATGGTTAAATTATGGAATTGATTAGACTAGGACCTTTACTTGCGATAGACTAGTACTGCGTTTCTCAACTTCTCTACCATTGAGAAAGCCTTGAAACATTCTTCGGGCTTCTGGAAACCCCAGAGTAGGCAGAATATGGTTGGGATGCATGCCCACCTGGGTACCCTCCCTACAGGACCCCCCTCCAGGCCCATCATTGGCCATTTTGGGAGGGGTGTGTGGGTCGACCTGACTGTATATGGTCATAGCACCCGATAAATGTTTAACACATTTTAAACATATACTAACAATTAATCATGTCCCACCCATTTGGGAAACCCTTCCAGGGGTGTCAAGATATATGTATGTATATATTTGCAGTTTCTTTGCTGAATTCGGACCCTTTCTACCTGACCCTCCTCTCTGGGTATCACCGGCTTCTTCATTCTGATGGGCGAACCCTCCTAATTTTCATAGGCCTGGCTCCTGTGATGTCACAGAAAGGCAGAGCTAGATGGCTCAGATTTCATAACCTATCCAAGGAGCCCTTGTTGGCATATTTCACCCCCAAAAACTGACAGGAGAGTGCTCTGAGATTGAATGGGAGACTTCTGAGTTAAACTTCGGGAACGTGGGCCAAATTTGTCCTAAAGTCATGGCTCTTCTCTCCCTCAACCAGCTGAACTTTAGGGTGCTTTCCCCCTTTGCCTCCTGAGCCACTTTGGGGGTCAGCCCCTGGGCGGATGAAGCCCCTGGGGGAAGGGGGAAGCAGTGGTATCCCTTTAAGGCATCCCTGACGGGCCCAGCCGCACAAAGGCGGCTTAGCGGAGCTGCCGTGTGAAAGTTTCCCCTGTCGGCTCCATCCCCTCTTTCTCCCTTTCCTCTCGCAGGCTTTGTGCCTTCTGTGAAAGAGCCCCTCCATCACACGCCTCCAAGGGGCTTAGCGGCTGAAAGCCGGATTAGCTCCCCGAGCGTTCCCCTCTGTGCCTTTCAACCGTGACATCTCGCCGGCCAGCGGGAACAGACGCAGCAATTAGTACCAATTAAAGGGAGAGGGCCCGCCTGGGCCGTCCACACCCCCCTCCCGTACACAGCCTGCCTCGGCCGGGCTTCTTCTTGTCCTTGCGGCGGGCATTGTGCCTCCTGAAAGGAGCCTGACTTCCAGGCCCCTCTGCTGGCAAACTTGGCCGGCTTTTGCCAGGGGAGAGGGTCTCGGAGAGCGTGCTGATCACGGCTGTGTGTGGGAAGCTGACCAGGGCCTTTTCTGCACACAATAGATAATGCACTTTTGAAGTAGATTTTCCTGTTCCGCACAGGCAAATCTGCACACAATAGATAATGCACTTTCGAAGTAGATTTTCCTGTTCTGCACAAAAAAATCCAGGTGCCGAAGCATACTGAAAGTGCATTATCCTGTGTGTGCGGAATGGGCCCAGGTTAGCTGTGTCGGTTCCCATGAATTCTGGGGAAACCCGCCCCATTCTCCTCCATGGTCTTTATAGTCAGAGAGCAGTTCCATGCCCACATGAATGCCACCAAGCCTGTGAGGGTGTAGGGTGTCCGACAAAGGGCAATTTTGCTCTCAAAAACCTCCACCCGGAAACTTTTGGTGGTCTCTGAGGAGCCCACTAATCTCCAGTCTGGTGACCATCTAAAATCGCCTCAATGCTCTTGCTGGTCCGTCCGCCTGTGCTCCAGGTGGGTTCTTTGGGTACAAGACAGCACCCGGCATTCTTAGTTCAGTGTTTGCACTCAAGTCCCATCCATGCAGTGTTGCACCATTTGGGGGTGACTTTCGACACACAAGGGATAGAGATCATATCCTGGCTCCCCTCCCCTGACCCTGGTCTCATGTCTACCTTTGCCTTGGCGGGATTCCGCCCTGTTGAGTTGCATCGTCTAGAAGGGCTGGACCTACCAGTTCTGAGATTCGGTTGTTTTGTGCCACAGTGACGGCAAAACTTTTGATCAGGCATGTGGGTCGTTTGCATAGAGGAGATGTAAAGAGAGACTTTCTTTCTTTCTTTCTTTCTTTCTTTCTTTCTTTCTTTCTTTCTTTCTTTCTCTCTTTCTCTCTTTCTCTCTTTCTCTCTTTCTTTCTTTCGCATTCTCCTTTTCTCTGTTTTTCTTTCTCTCTCTGTTTTTCTTTCTCTTTTTCTTTTTCTCTCTTTCTTTCTCTTTCTTTTTCTTTCTCGTTCCCTTTCTTTCTCTCTTTCTTTCTCTCTCTCTGCACTCAAGATCATAGAGTTTGATTGCACACAGTAATTTGGGTTTTCTGGGCCTTCGGGCACGGTGTTTGGTTGAGGCTTCCATAAAGCTGCAGAAGCCAGTCTTTTCCTACCCGGTGGCAGACAGACAGACAGACAGACAGACAGACAGACAGACCCTTTTAATCGAAGGCGGGTGTGTGGCACGAGTGGCTCGTACATCTGTGTTTTCCTGAAAAGAAGACGTGTGTGGTTACTAAAGAGCAGGATCTGAAATGTTCAGGGATCCGTATGTTTTGTGGCTTTGGCACCGTTCTTGCTGTGGCTTTGGCACGCTTGGCACAAATGTTTGGTTGTCTGCAACTGAAAATTTTGGGGGGCGGGAGGTGGGGGGAGGAAAACAAAGACGCTGGAGGAATTAAGGGTGTGCAGCTGCGCGGGGCGGAGGCACCTGGCCAACCGCAGGGCTGTGCTAGATGACCTTGATAGTCCCTGCGTAATTTTACAAGGATATTCTTAGAAACCCAGCCCTTCTCTTCCCTCCCCAAAGTGTTCCGAGGTTCTTTCTTTTTTTTTCCCCCAGCAAGTTAATTTCTGTTCCAAATATCTCAGCCAGCTCCAATCGCTTTAACGGAAGATAAATTTTCACTTTTATTGGCCGAAGGCGCCGGCTCAGATGGGGAGCGCCTCACGAAATGTCGAGCAATTAGAGCTGAACGCCCTAACAGACGTGGCGGCCGACACAAGGCGATGGGGAGGGGAGGGACGTGGCAGGCTGGGATGCCAAACGCCACCTGCACAAGAAAGGGTGGCCCTGGCCCGGTGTGAGGGGGGCAGGACCCACTAGTGCCACCAGAAGCTAGCTGCCCACGTTCCACATGTGGCAGGCACGAGGAGCCTGCTCCTTTTCTTCCCCTCCCAACACATGGGGCCTGGGACATCTGTCTCTCTTGCCCATTGGGTCACGACCAGCCCTGCAGGCAAGGGGGCAAGCAGGCAGCCAGTCTGATGACAGTTCAAGAAGAATTGTTGGCTTTTGTACTCTGTTTTCATACCCTGTTTTCCATTGCCCTAAAGAGTCTCCGAGCAGCTTATGGTCGCTTCCCTCTTCCTCTCCCCGCAACAGGCACCCTGGGAGGTCAGTGGGGCTGAGAGAGCTCCGAGAGGACTGCTCTGGGAGAACAGCTCCGTGACTAGCCCAGGGTCACCCAGCTGGCTGCACGTGGAGAAGGAGTGAGGAATCAAGCCCATCTCTCTGGATCAGAAGCTTGCGCTCTTAACATCCCACCAAGCTGGCCCTGTGTGTTCCTTGACTCACTTGGGAAGCCTGGCCCTCTCGTGGCCTCTCGTGACCCCCCCAACCTGTTCTGCACTGGCAGCTGCAGTACCACTTTCTAGCCATCCACAAGGTGGGCGCTGTGACGCTGCTGAGTCCCGGAACGCCGTCCCGGTGCCATCGAGAATCTACCCGCGATGCCGAAAACTCCGATGCCCCCTGCAGGATATTCCCAACATCCTCCTGAATCCCGCCAACTACGGATCTTGCGCCCCCTGACAGTCCTGCCTTTCACACGCTCCTTATTGCTAACGGCCTGGGAATTATTTTGAATTCTCCCGCATCATGCAGCTTGGCTGGCTTGCACGAGCTATTACGAACCGGAATCTTTTGACTGCGCATTGTAGCTTGGTTGATAATTGACTCGAGGAAGGAACGGGGGACTCTGAGATGGTCTTTAGTTGCCCTAAGAGTTCCTGCGCTCTCCCAAGCATGGGGTGAGGAACAAAACTTATCAGCTCCGTTGATGCTTGCACAGAAAATCTCCCTACCCTACGCCTGTTTTGCTCCTATTCACAGAAGGACCCAAGTTCTCAAGATGCTCTTTTGTACCCCTAGATCTGCTGCTGCTTCCGTCGGATTGTAGGTGCTCCGTACAGGCCATGGGGCACCCAGTAAGTCCCCCATCGTCTCTTTTATAGTACGATGCCGAAGGAGCGGGCAAGACTCCCTCAGAAGGCAGCCAAATCTGCCGGCTGCGGGAAGAGGCCGCCCTTTGTGACTCTGGCTTCCTGCAGCAGTTCAATACCCAGGCATCATCAAGTTACGTTTTTTTAAAAACACTTAGAGGTTTTTTTTTTTTAGCCCTTAAAGGTTGGAAACATTGGTAAGAAAAATAAAAAACATTTCTGAAGCTCAGATTTCATAAAGCTTAAGGAAAACGAGAGAGCAGCACTTCCCGCAAGAACAAGAAACCACCGCTGTGCCGTTTTCTGACTCTCACCCCCTTTTTGGGGGGGGTCTGCTGCTCCTGATCAGTCCTCGAAATCTGTTCCCTCCAGACGTCCATGGACTACAATTCCCATGAGCGAATGCTGGCAGGGGCTCATGGGAATTGTAGTCCATGGACATCTGGAGGGCCACAGTTTGCCCACCCCTGCTGTAGCTCAAGGCCCGTGCAGAGGAGAGAGATGCGAGCTCCAAATGCTGAATCGGCCTCATATCCCATCAGATCATTGGTCCACCTCACTGCGCACTGTCTATATGTTTTTTTGCTACCCCCGGGGTATTTTTGAGGGGGTTTTCATGCAGGTTTGCCAGCAAGATAACTCCTTAAAGAAGAAAACTCATAAGATTAAGACCTTGTTCCCAAGTCATACTCGGAGCCACCATGCCTATCGGGGGGGGGGGGGGGAGCAGAGTTGCCCAAAATGGGCAGCCCTTCTAGTCAGGCCTGGGGGTTGAAAGGTCAGCCGAACGGCTCTGGGATGCCTTGGGGGTGGGGAGGAGGGAGGGATTCCCTTTGTGACTTCCTTGGCTTCCTCTTTGTTTGCTGGAGGCTTTTATATTCTTGTGGGAAACCACGGAAGGAGAGGAATCAAAATGAGCATGCCTGAACCCTTCCTCTCGATCTCCTCTGTGTGTCCGTGCACTCCAAGCGCGGAGGGATGTGTGTGTGTGTGTGTGTGTTCTGCCTTCTATTGAGTTGGTAATTTATATCTGGGATGCCGCAGATGGGCAGCCAAGACACACTGTATCCCTTTAAAGTTCTGCCCAGTGAAACAAAAACTGGGTATAATTTAAGGAAAAACAGAGATGCTTGCAACACACGGGAGACGAAACCTTGGTTGCGGGATAACCTATCGTTTGGCAAAGCACGGTTCGTCGTACGCATGTTTATTTGTTTATGTTTCTGTTTATATACCGCCGCTCTCGAATGTCTTGCGGCAGTTTACAAGATCAATAAAACACCACAAAATCCCCTAAAAAGCCCCATTAACACAAATATAACATGGCAAAATAATAACATCACAAGATGGCAAAACAATGCGATGCCAAAACCACTCCAGCATGGGTCAATCCCTCTCCCTGGGAGTGAGGAACCTAGTTGGTCTCCACGTTGAAGGGAAAGCTCCAACATGGGCTGTTCAGAAGTGTCTAAAGATGGACCGGAAGCTTCCGTATTAAGATCACAGTTCCGGACCCTGTTGGAGCCAAGTTGACAGTGGCAGACAGTGCAGACGAATCCAGCTTCATCTGTGGAGGACCCCTTTGAATATTTTTTCACCAAAGGAGGGTAACGTTTTGCCTTGGGGAACAGAAACATCTCCCTAGCTTGATTCCCCACCCCCACCATGTTTACGTCTTTTAACGTGAGATTTGTGTGTCCATGTATGGCAGGGGTAGTCAAACTGCGGCCCTCCAGGTGTCCATGGACTACAATTCCCATGAGCCCCTGCCAGAGAATGCTGGCAGGGGGCTCATGGGAATTGTAGTCCATGGACATCTGGAGGGCTGCAGTTTGACTACCCTGTGGAGTCTGTTGGATTCTGAAGAATGACAACGTTGACTCGTGACATATTCATGAGGCCGTACCGAAAGGCAGACTTTGGGGACTTTCCTTTGCGAAGGGCAGGTTCCCGAAAACAGGATCGGGAGAATGTGGAGCTGTGGCACTCCTTTCTAAAAACGGGACATGTTTTCTTCCCACCCCTGAGTATGCTTGAAAGTCTTGCAAGGACAAGCTTCCCTCCTCCACACTTGCGGGACAAACCAGAGATGTCAAGACCGGGTTTGCCTCGTGGTGCTGCCTGTGTTCTTGTTTTCTGGGGAGTAAAGGCTTGTGGGTGGGTTGCAGACGGGAGAGTGAAATAACAAACAACCGGTTTGGGCTGGAGGTGGAGCAGAGGGCGCCGGAACAGATTTCGAGGCAAAGATTTCAGCTGGGTTTGGAGGTAGCAATCCTGAGAAAGGTTTAAGGTAGGAGTAGTCAACCTGTGGTCCTCCAGATGTTCATGGACTACCATTCCCATGAGCCCCTGCCAGCAAATGCTGGCAGGGGCTTATGGAAATGGTAGTCCATGAACATCTGGAGGACCCCAGGTTGACTACTCCTGGTTTAAGGGACCGCTTCTAGGCTAACTTGCATTTTGAGGGCATTTCTTGTGTCTCCTTTTGAAATGCACTTCCATCACACGAGGATGTGGGTGCTGCCGTCCTTGAGCAGGCAACAGGGCCTTGTAATTATGGGTGACTTCAATTTCCTTGATGTGTGCTGGGAAACAAAACTCTGCCAACCGTCCGGGCTCATGCACCTTTCTGACCTGCCTGGCTGACAATTCCATTTCTCAAACGGGGGAATAACCTACAAGAGACTTGGCCATACTCCACTTAATGCTGACTAGTAAGCAAGAGTCGGTGGGTGGGGTGAAGGTTCCCCTGGGTTCCACTTCTAACAACAGGGAGAAAACGCTCTCTATAACCACTTTCCCTGCCAGACACATGTTTTTAGAAACCTCGACCCCGTCTCCCCCTCGCCACTTTTTCCGAGACGGCGAAATTAGTCGCATTTCTTACCGCGACAGCTTCTTAAGGGCCTGTTCCTTTTGGCAAGAGACCCCCGATCGGCTCCCTCCTGCTTCGACATCTAATCTATCAGCTGTCCCTTCGTTCTGGTGTCACCTTTGCGGATATTTTGCGGAGAAACGTCTCCGGGGAAATATTGGCAGAGCGCTTTGATGCACGCCCCTGTTGCTTGGAACTCTTAACTAGCTTGCGTCCGGGGCAGCACAGCTCATAACTCAGCCCGGACGCAAGCCAGGCCGTCAGCAGAAAGGGATCTGAGCTATTGTCACCAGGTTCGCGGAGCCTGGGCTGTGGAATTGAAGCCAGGCTCTGGAAACGCTCTCTGGGGCTCTGCAAACAGATTCTTGTAGGCCTTGCAAAATGCGAGCCGCTCGCTAGCTCATGCGGAGAGGGCCGCCAAGTGCAGATTATCAGAAAAACGAAACGTTCCTAGTTCACCGAGTGAAACAGCAAAGATGTAATGTTCAGTGGTAGCAGGGGACAATATGAACTTTCGGGGGGGGGGTTCGTTTCGAGGGCCGGGAGTCTCTTCCGAAGGGTCGCAGAGGTTAATGTATTTACTGTGTGAAATGTTGACAGGTAGATCGTAAATCTCTCTCTCTGCTTTTCAAGAATGGATAGCCAATTTGTGCTTGATCTCTGGTGCTTTCCAGTAAAGAAGGAACGCCTGGGAAGCTGCCTTAACGGTCTGTCTGTAGACGGCCTGCTTGCTTGGTCGGTGGCCATTCTGGGTCTCCAGCCTTTGCCAGCCTTGCTGTCCAGGCTCTTGGAGACAGAATCTGAGATTCTCCAGGGGCAAAGCAAGTGCCCGCCACTAAATCACAGCTCCTCTCATTAAAGATTGTGCATCTCCAGTCTAGGCAGGCCAGGCCCCCACTGGGGGTGGGGAGAGCCTCGCCTCCTGCAGGCTGCTCAGGGGGCTGGCAAGAGGTGGGGGAATGGTGCAAATCTCAGGGGGGGGGCTTCAGTAGTATCCCAATGTGCTGCCGTCACTCTGCGTATGCCTAGAAATGATTTCATCATGTGGTGTGTGTGTGGCGGGGGGGAGGGACTCTCTGGCCTTTGAAGAGAACTCCATGGTTTAACCCTAGCTTTAGAATTCTAGAGTTGGAGTGCCCATAGAGGCCATCTAGTCCAACCCCCTGCTCAATGCAGGATCAGCCTGAAGCATCCAGGTGTTGCACAAATGCTAGAGCACCTGCAGTGATGTGCTGACCTCACTTCTGGTGAACACAGGAAGCGATGTTAGTGCGCCACTGGCAACATCAGCATGCCACCAGTGAAGGTCTAACAACCAGTGAGTCCCCCCTCAGTTGCCGGGGGGGGGGATCTGGTAACCTTCCTCCTGTTACGAGGTCACATGAAATCCACACAAAGCTACCATTACAGGCCTCTGGTACATCCCCTTGCTTTAGTACGCCTCAGGCAGAAATGAGTCTTTCTCAGCACAGATTTCCACTGTCATTTTAGAACAGAGTTGGCTTTTATATCCTGCTTTTCACCACCCAAAGGAGTCTCAGAGCAGCTTACAATCACTTCTCCCTATACCAGACACCTCGTGAGGTGGGTGGGACTGAGTGAGCTCTGAGAGAACTGCTCTGTGAGAACAGCCCTAACAGGGCCATGCGTGGGCCAAGGTCACCCAACCTCCGGCTGCATGTGGAGGAACGAGAAATCAAACCGGGCTCTCCGTATGAGAGGCTGCCGCTCTTAACCACTACTTGGTACGAAGAGAACTGTGCGGTGAGAACAGCTCTGAGAGAACCCTGACCGGCCCTCGGTCCCCCAGCCGGCTGCGTGGGGAGGAGGAGCAGGGAATCAAACCGGGTTCTCCAGATTCGGCGCCGCCGGGCTCTAAAGCAACACACCCCACAATTCCCTGCTGCATCCCCAAGGAAGCTGCCATGGATCGTGCCCGTGTTGTGGGCGCTCCTCAAAAGGCGCTACAGCCCGGCCCTGTGCTCTCCACGGCTCCTAAGTAGTTTTCTTCGCACGGTTGGGAGGCTGAGGAAGCGGCTGGCTTTTCGAGGCCTAGATTCCTTCCTCCTACACAACGGAAGTCGCAAACTTGCCCTCCAGGCTTTGCAGCCGGGCACTCCTCCAGCGAAGGCACGGGGCACAGCTCAAATCTCTTGCAGGTTTGGCACTGACGTCGCCTCTAGAATTTCACGAAGGCTGCTCCATCAACTAATTGTTCCCAGGCCGTTCGCAGACGCCCCGCTCGGCATTCAGCAGCCCGGTTCCCCCGAGGAGAGGCAGGTTACGGCTTCGCCAGGGATCTCAGTGGCCCCTGGAACAGGGAGTTGCAGCGTCCCGTAATTGGTCTATTATTACAAATTAATTGAACTTGTGATTGTTTAATTGGCCGTGTGATTTTGGGGGAGAGAAAAAAAAATTGGCAGTACTCGCGCGAGGAAGGAAGCAAACTCCTATATAATTAGCCCGAAACTATGCAATTAAATTCTTATTAATACCCTCAAACAGCCGGGCCCGTTCAGGCCTTTAATTAGTGATTAACGTGAGACGGGGAGAGATTGAGCTGTAACGAAAGCTGGCGGGGCGGTTACGCGGCAAGTTTTTAGCTGCTCTTCCCGGCCCCCCACCTCCACCCCAACTTGGAGGGGAAGGGGGGAGACGCTGCAAACACCATACTTCACAGGGAAAGCTCATGATCAGTCATGTCGGGGAAGGGTTCAAGGCCAGACCCGACGGCCCTGCTGCAGAGGCTTCCTGGGCCGAAGGTTGTTTTCGATGCCCTCTTTTCCCGCGGAAGTACAACTTCTACATGGGTCTGTTGTCGTTAGCAGAGTTCTGCAGCAAACAGGTAGAAGCCAGGCAGGCGGAAAGGCCGGTAGACAGGGCAGGGCGGACAGGTAGTCTGGAAGCAGCTCGATCAGTCCGGTTGTCCTACCGCATTTTCCCAGCAGGGGTTGGGCAGCAGCTGGTTTGCAGTACTGGAGGGGGGGACAGGATGCATTCGGAAAGAGACAAAGATGGAAATAGACCAGCAGTTTTGTCATATGTTTTCAGTCCTGTGTTTTCTCCTTGGGATTCCCAGGGAGTTTTGTGAACTCAATGCTTATTTTTTTTTATTTATATATTCGTTTATTTGATTTCTCGCCCACCGCTCTCAGAAACGACTCCTGGCGGGTTACAATAGAATAAAACCCCAATACACAAAAACATAAAACCCCACAAAACCAAATAACACCTTGCCACGGTGATGAGAGAGAATAAAATCCCCCCTTAACCTCCCATGCCCCCCCCCACTCCATCAGCACCTCGGGACCCCTGTCTGCAGGGATGCCGATAGAATTTGGTTGGGGAAGGGCCCCTTCGATCTCCCACGCCCTGGCCTCAACCAAAGACCTGGTGGAAGAGCTCCGTTTTACAGGCCTTGTGGAACCGTAAAAGCTCCTGCAGGGCTCTTGGCTCTTCCGGGGACGCATTCCACCAGGCCGGGGCCAGGACTGAAAAGCCCCTGGTCCCGGTTGAGGCCGGGCGAATCTCTCCAGGACCAGGGACCACCAACAATTTAGTGCCCACAGAACGCAACGGTTAGGAGATTTCTTGATGAGTTGAACCGTTCCCCACCGGAGTCTCTCTCTGAAGTTCTTTTGTAGTGGAAGGGTCACTGGCGTGGAATGAGCAGCCTTTGAGGGCAGATTCGGAAAGAACAGTCCCTATTTAACCACCCTTGGGGGGAGGGTCACTCAGATGGCGCTGGAAGGTGATTGGGAGTTCTCGCCACGTCACAATGATTGACAACCGAAAAGAATGGCGGGCAGCTACCTCGGGTAGTAGCAAAAATCCAGGGCGGAGAGGTTGTAGCTGGCCAAATGCTAACCCATACCACTGTGGGAAGACCATTTGTGGGCTTCTGGGAGGCATCTGGCTGCCCAGAGTTGGAAGCACGATGCTGGGACTATGGGGACCCATGCTTTGAGATGGACGGACTCTTTTTATGCACCGATGTGTTCCCCTGCTAATTTCGTAAGCCCGATCCCCCCCGCGATAGATAACCTCAGTTTCATTCAGTGTACATAACCCTCCACTGAGCTCAACAAGTTTAATCCGTGTCTAATTTTGGCTGGGTGAGAACGACGTCAGGTGTTAATTCTCGGCCAGTCGGCCGGACGATCCACAGAGCGGTAGCGAAAAGCCTCCGGGAGACACAACTTGGAAGTAATTTGTGACGTCCCAAGCAGACTGTGTTTGCAAGAGAAGCACGTGGGACGGAGCGACCAAGCCACGCATCCATTGTCGACGTATGGTATGCGATGCGTGGCAAACACCTCGGATACAGAAGGAAGCTAATTTGCAATGGAGACGCAGCCCAGATCTCCTGAACTTCAGGCACCCAGTAACCAATGATCCAAGAGAAGGGGGTAGAAGCGGTTCCCTTCAGTTCCCACGGGCTGCGATTGTGAGTCTGCCTGGGAAAGGGTGCAAGTAGTTTTCAGCCATGGATGATTAGGTCTTCCCCGTTTAATTTCTTTTAATGTTCATTTGTATTCTTTTCAACACTTCTCTCGGCATTGTTTGCTTTGTTAGCATTGTGCGTGCCCGTTGCATGGTTTTTGTACCCCATGGATATCGGGGGTTCTTTCGGGTTCTTTCGGCCTACGGTGTGCGGAATTTGTCGGATCGGCGTCGATTGTGCGCAGCGCGGATTTATGGACGCACAAAGTGACGCCGGGAAATATTTATGCCCAGAGCCAGCATCAAGGGTGAGGAAAGAGGAGATGGGCATGACCAAAGGCTCAGTTCACTTGAGGGAGACGCAAAATCGAAACGTTGAGGGCTTTTTCGTTGACCCAGAGAGGACGAAAAATTAGAAACCACCCCTTAAGTCAGCTCAGCCTCCCTTCTTAGGCCTTTCTGTCCTTCTGAGCTGAACGCTCACTAATGAAGCCAGAGGCAAGGAGACGAATTTGGGCAATCATTTACCGGCATTTTCTTCCCAGTCACCCCTGGGCTTCTGAGAAATGGAATTCGGGAGGTTTCCTTTACACAATTAATCCCATGTGCCGTGGTGTGCGTGGCAGAAGTGGTTCTGAGGTTGACACTGTGGCGCTGTACCCCAGCCCCATGGGTAGCTTGTACGTTGTGTGCATCAACAAACCACACGCGTGTAGTCTCTGCATGCACGGGCTGCAAAAATGCGCAGCAGAGGCGCAGGTTCAATTCAGACGGTCCTTTCAACCTGCAGTGGTCAGGGTAGCATTGGTGTGATCCTGCTCTCTCCTTGCACATTGACTGTGCTGTTAAATGTGCTGAAATCAATAAGCGAGTTCACCGGGTGTGGATTTTAACCGGCCAGATGTTCGCCATAAATTCTTCATCTCAGACACCAAGCAGATGGTTTCTAATTGCCAGGATAAATCTGTTTGTGTACCACTGTCTCCAAAACAAATTTGAGGCCGTTTCCAAAGACTACAATAGAAATACGATGCCAGGGCAATGAAATGCCCCCAGAGAGCGCGAGGGGCCATGCCAAACGCCCAAATGCAGAACAGCTACAGGAAGATCAATCGAGGCATCAAAAACGTGTAATTTAAAAAATGCCTTTATTGACGAGAGAATGAGACTCGCCCGGCCCAACCCAGAACAATGCAAACGGACTATGCCACACACACCCCAGGGCCAGGGCCAGGGCTGGGGGGGATTAAAGAAAAAACTTTACCCTGTCACCAAAACTCTAGCCCAGGGGTAGTCAAACTGCGGCCCTCCAGATGTCCATGGACTACAATTCCCATGAGCCCCTGCCAGCATTCACTGGCAGGGACTCATGGGAATTGCAGTCCATGGACATCTGGAGGGCCGCAGTTCGACTACCCCTGCTCTAGCCCATTTGGGCAGGAAGGCATTCGACAGACAAGGCACAAAGGCCAAGAAGAGCCTGTTCGTTGCGGCCCCCCAACTCAATTCCCCCACCGCATCCAGCCTGCATACAAGGTGGGATGACCTCCAACCCCCAAGGTGGGTGATTCATTCCCGCCTCTCCAATTATCGCCGGCGCTGTAAGCCGTCTGCGCCGAAGGGAAGGCGGGAAAGCGCCGCTGAAAAGGACCTGTAAAAATCTGGGACGAAACCCACATTCGGACCTGGGTAGATGCTGGTGAGCTGAAGGAAGCCTTGCTGCTGAACCGTAGAAAGCCCACCTGTGTCTGGTACCAAACCCCACCCATTTCCAGAGACGGAACAGTCTTGGAAACCCCAAAGCAGAGAGTCCCAACGGGGTGCTGGGGAGCCCTGGTTTTACGTGAGAGCCTTCCCCAGAGGTTCAGAGAGCTGCTGACATCAGTAGAGCCCACTGGAGGCCTCTACTGTTGCGCTGCAGATCCAGTCTCTTTCTCCACAAGGGAAATGGCTCCTCCATGATCCAAAGGTTGGGAAAGGCTGCCCCTAAGCCTACCAGGTCAGGACTTTGGGAGTTTGATGCCACCTGCTGGCCAAGAATCCTGCCTTTGTGTCTTGTGCCTTGTGCAGAATCTTGTGTTCCACCCTGCTCTCCATTGTTGTTCCTTTGTGTGCCTGTGTGTGTGGAGAAGGGGGTTAAAAGAATTCCCCATTCGCCCAATGGTTTTAGAGGCTCCGTTGATGGTCTCTGTCATGTTTCCGGGTTCCAAAACAGAGACCAGAGAAACGAGGTGTTCGAACAGTTTTAATCTAAGGGAGCAACACCAGCATGTTTGCAGAAGAAGAAGAAGAAGAGTTGGTTTTTATCTGCCGCTTTTCTCTACCCAAAGGAGTCACAAAGCGGCTTACAGTCGCCTTCCCTTTCCTCTCCCCACAACAGACACCCTATGAGGTGGGTGAGGCTAAGAGAGCCCTGAGATTCCTGCTCGCTCAGGACAGCTTTATCAGTGCTGTGGTGAGCCCAAGGTCACCCAGCTGGCTGCATGTGGGGGAGAAACAGGGAAGCAAACCCAGCTTGCTAGATCAGAAGTCTGCACTCCTAACCACTACAAGCTGGCTCTTGTGTCTGGGCCCAGCATGTTGGATGACAAGATGGGACCCTCATGCTCAGCGAACCCTACCAGGTGGCTGTGCCATCAGAGTGGAGTACGCTCCCTGGAGTACAGAATGCGGCAGGCAGAATGAACATCTCCCAGCGACTGCTAATTACCAAGGCCCGTTGGTGTTTGCTGGCCGAAGTCTAGCTTTTCCTCTCCGAATCGCTAGAGTTGTATTTGTTCCGCTCCTCCCCAAGATGTCTGAGAAGCCGGGGGAGAGGTCCATGCGTCGTGTCTGCCGTGCACATGCTTGCTGGCAGGTTTGCATGAACCCTGAAACACGCTTCATGCGCCACAGCTGCGGTCGTTGCAGTTGACTCTTCACAAATTGTATAACGGCGTGGGTGGGTGGGAAAAGCGGTCTCAGCCAGTGGTTCTTAACAGGACACACTCCAAGAAAGCCAGAGGTGGCGTTGTGGGCAACCAACCGAAGGTGAGCATGATACAAATGTAATTCTGCCCATCGTCCCGCGTTTTGGGCCGAGGTTGGCATGGAGCAAACTGGCTTAGCTCGTGCATCGGAGCCTCATGTGCTTCGAATGGGCCTGATCGCCGGTAGTTCCTTCCCTACCCTTTCTGTTTCCTTCTTTTAATTAAAAGAGGACCGGAGCGCTGGGAGCCACGTGGGGGTGGGTGTCTCTGTGGGTGTGCGTGGGTGTGTTTGTGTAGCGTCGAGGAACGTCCCTGCAAATGATAAGCAGGCCCAGCCGTTAAATCTTCCGCTGACACATTAATGAATTTCACAGCACGCCTGGAAAAACTCTCACCGAGGCCTTGATGTGACCAGAGGACGGAGGCGTGGGGAGGGGAGAGGGGGGGCCGGCGGAGGGCAGAGGAGGGCGGCTGCGTAAACAGCAGGAGCAAATGTTGTTCCGATTATCTTTTTGCAAGAGTGTTAAACAGAAGCTGCGGCGCTGGTTCCTCTTTTATGCATATGGCGCACACACACACACACACACACAAAAAAACAACCGTCGGTTTCTGTGGCTAATAAGAGAAAAGGGGGGACCCAGGGTCCGGAGGAAAGGGAGGCAAAATGACTTTCACAGCTGCCCCTAGTGCTGCTTTGGCTGCCGCTACCCTCCTGCCCCATAACCTGGCCACAGCTGGCTACTGCGCATATTCCTTAATAGCTCTGGCAGGGAATAACAGAAGGGGCATCCCAGGCCTACTCTCAAAGCGGGTGGTCTCCATGGCGGCTCCAGGCTGGGCTTTGAGTTAGCAGCCTGCGAGGAAGGATCAAGAACGTATCTGCCTGGAGAACTAGTTGCCACTGTCCTCCGTTCCCCCACAGGACCCTCCCTCGGCTCCTCCCAAAGTCAATCACGTCCTGATTACAATCCCACGTTGCAGATCAAGGAAGGCTTTCATAAAGAAATGTAGTAAACACACAGCACTGACAGAGCAGGCTTCATAGAGATGGCCTCCTTCTTTCTGGCCCTCGTCCCTAACAAGGTGGCTTCCCACGTTGTATTGCATCCCTTCCAATGAAATCAGTGGACAGTAGGGTTAGCAGCTGGGTAGGTTAAACCCCTTTCTTCACACAGTGGCGTGTGTGTGTGTGTGTGTGTGTGTTACCACCATAGTTGGCTTTAAAACCAGATGAGATCCTTGGAGGCGTTCAGAGGCGGTTGCCCTCCGAAACCCAGTCGGCTCCTTGCTTCCCTGTTTCCTCTTCTCCCTTCCAGCCTGCAACTGTAACCTTCATGCCCGCCGCTGCCGATTCAACATGGAGCTCTACAAACTCTCCGGGCGGAAGAGCGGGGGCGTCTGCCTCAACTGCCGCCACAACACTGCTGGCCGGCACTGCCATTACTGCAAGGAGGGCTTCTACCGGGACATGAGCAAGTCCATCACTGACCGCAAGGCCTGCAAAGGTAAGGGACCTCTCCGGGCGCGTCTGTCCATCTAGGTGCTCAATAAATGCGTGGGGAAGAGTGAAAGAGGCTGCAGTCAATCCCTACCTGCCACAGATTGCCCATCTGTGACCCTGTGGCTAGACACCAGCTACCTACTGAGAGTGACGATGAGTCATTGCAGGATTAAGTCTGAGCAGCTAGCATTTCACTCTAAAGCCTTCTGAGGGCTGTTGTAGGGTGTGGATGCAATATCAGCTGTAGGCTGAGTTAAGTAGGATCATTACAATGGTGGTCTGCCAGACTTGTTGGTCCTTCTGTCTGTCTGGTCTGCTGTAGGTGTTCAGAGGGGACCAGTCAGGAGTCTGTCAATAGTTTCTATTCAAAACCTATCCTTCCACCTGCCCCCCCCAAAAAAAACCTCCTTAGGCAGCCCATTCCACGGCTGAACTACTCTGACTGTGAAATTCCCCCCCCCCTGGTATCTAGCTGATCTCATTCCCCTCGTACTTGAAAGCTATTACTGCGGATCTTCTCCTCTGCTGCCAACAGGAACCTCTCCCTGCCCTCCTCCAAGTGACAGCTTTTCAAATACAGTCCCATCCGCTTCCTCTTATCCAGGCTGAACATTCTCAGGTCCCTCAGCCTTTCCTCAGAGGGCTTGGTCCCCAGGCCCCGGCGGGCTTCCGGTAACCCTACTGAGACCTGGGTTCTTCCGATTCAGCTAACACTCTCACCATCCACTTTACTCCAGAAGAATGTGGAGCAGGATTTTAGTCGAAAGAACGAGCTCGTTCTTTTGTGTCTCCGGTCCTGCGTGGGATGCCTCCCTCCTCGTGTGACACTTAATCCCTGACTCGACAGCAAGGAGAGGTGTTGCTTGGTGGTGCCTCCGAGGCGCTCCTCTGGCACCGGGTCGATCAAGAATTCACGCTCACGACTCCAATCCGAAAACATGTTTCTCTCATTACCCTCACACCTCTGGACGCTGTCCAGGCCCAGAAGCCCGAGTGCTCAAAGGCAGCACTGCAAGGGCAGGCGGGCGGGCGGGAGGCTGTTTTTTACACAGGCTGGAAAGACTTAATTTCTCGTACGTCAGCAGATCTGAGTGTCGGAGGACGGTCTTGAGGCTCACCTTAGCCGTGCATTCTAGGCCTCTGCTTCTCGTTGGCTCCCAGTCTGGAGAGAGAGCCTGGAGAATCTGATTCACTGCTTTCCAAGCCTTAGAACTTGGTACGTTGGGCACTTTCTTTCCTTCCCGGCCTTCATGCCCGTGCCAGAGCGGGTGGGTAACCGTAAACACATAAAGGTGACCTCAGCTCTGCCCCCGTCCCTTGGCAGCCGACTTTTCTCCTGCGTCCCTCCAGGCTGTCAGAAGGGCTCGGATTGTTTTGTTTTGTTTTCCAGCCGAAGGATTCCAGTGGTGTTCCCCCCCCCCACCACCCACTGAATGTTGAGATTGTTTTTAAAATCAACTTTAATTCGGGGAGGCGCGTAAGTGAATGACTCTGGGTTCCAGAGTGTGGAGGCTTGGGGTTTAAGGTCTGGCTTCTGTCAGAAACTCATGAGAGAGGAGCTGTGGCTTGGGGTTAAAGCATTTACTTCGCTTGCAGAAGGTGCCGGGTTCAGTTCCCGGCGTCTCTGGGTGAAAGGACTCCGTTGTAGATCATGCAGAAGCAGAGTTTTTGTACCCCGCCTTTCACTCTCCAAAGAAGTCTCAAAGCGGCTTGCGATCCCCTTCCCTTCTTCCCACAACAAGTATTGTAGGTAGGGCTGAGAGAGCTCCGAGCGAATTGCTCTGTGAGAAGAGCGCTAACAGCACTGTGACTGGCCCAGCTGGATGCAGACGGAGGAACAGGGAATCAAGCCCAGCTCTCCGGATTAGAGGCTGCCACTCTTAATCACTACACCCGTTCTGACTCAGTGTCTGGTAGCTTCATGCGTCCTGTCAGGGTATTGTGACTCAGTGGGGCGTCCATAATCACTGTCTTTAAAATGCACGTATTTAGTCACGTTCCCTCTTCTACACAACTGATTTCTTTTGGTGGACTGTGCAGTTGGCCCTTCGAATCTGGTGCATTGCCTTCTAATTCGGTATATTGGCAGTGGCAACATTGCTGCCAAGTTACAGGTGGAAGTCTTCCCTCCAGGTGTCACCTGAGACCCCGAAACTGCAGTTGCCACCAGGTGGAGAGCGGGGGATGGAGACGGCAGATTTTGTCTTTTCAGGCTCCCCAAAATCTGAACCCCCCCATTTGTTTTATCGATATCCAACCTGCCTCCTATCATAGATTCCTAGAGTTGGAAGGGGCCACACAGGCCATCTAGTCCAACCCCCTGCTCAACGCAGGATCAGCCCAAATCATGTACCCCAAGAGCGACCTCACGACGCTCGCTGGGGGCCGGTCTCCATCTTGGCACTGACCGACTCTAGCTAGTTCCACGAAGACCCGGGTGGCCAAACAGTGGATATCCCTGGACTACAGCTCCCATGAGCCCCTGCCAACCTGTGCTGTATCATGTGCCGACTCACCGTGCTCTGGGGATCTTAAATATCCCAAGCCTTTATTGGATGCTGCATGTCCTTTCTTTTGCCCCTAGTCTCCTCCACGCCACCCGTATCCGTGACTTATAAATACAGACCACCATTAAGAGTTTGTGAGTGTGGCATGGCGCAACATGGCCGCATTCTCTCGTGTTGTCTCCCGTTGTTTTGCACCCAGAAGGAATTCTGTCCCGGGCCGTAACCGTTTGCAGCCGGGTCGCCCCAAACCAGCCAAGCCCTGGGCTTTTCAGAAGCCGTCGGCACTGGCTGCGTCAGAAGGCCTTTTGCTGAGCCTTGCCCTGCCCTAAGCAACTGGACAGAGCGTGGACCATGCGGAGAGGAGAAACTTCACAGTTTTAACAAGCTCCTCGTAAAGCAGGAGGCGGCGGCAGCAGCAGACGGCGCGTGGGAGGGGGGCAAGGAGGGGGTCTGGCACGGCGCACCGAACCGAGCCCTGCCTCCCAGCGAGGCCATTAGGAAACTGGGAGCTCATCATTGTCGATCGCCCGGGCAGCTTTGTTGGCAGGGCCGGCCGTTCATTCACGCACGCCTTCGCCGCCGTGGGCATCCCGTCTGCCCTTTGCCGTCTTCCCGAGGGGGCCGCCGTGCTTTTGTCACCTCGCCGTGGCAGCCGGGTTGGAAACGAGCAGCCGCTCTGCCAGGAGCTGACCGGGACGGGGGTGTCTGTGTGTTCTAGTGACGTCAAAGGGCTGGTGGCGTAAGGGAGCCCGTCGCCAGCAGGAAATTAACTTTGCGAGGGGTGGAATGTGGCGGTCTGCAGCCCGGGCCCGGAGAGGGCAGGGATGCTTGTGAGGTCCAGCGCTCCTCTCTCTGTGTGTGTGTGTGTGTGTGTGTGTGTAGTGGGGTGGGGGGTGCTGCACATCTTCTTAGAAGGATCTGGCCAACCGAGCCCAGCAGGAAAGCCAGGAAGCGACATGGGGCCTGGGAGTTCCTGGGCTGCACGAAAAAGCCACAAGGGAACTCAGGGCTGTGTGACAAGGTGTGTGTGTGTGTCCCCTCCCGGCTGCTTTAAGCCCAGGCCACAGAGAAGATAAATACACGGATTCTGCCCATTGCTTTCCCATTGGGCCTGAAAGCACCCGGCAGAAGGTGGACAGTTCTGATTTGGGGAGCGTCCTGGTGGGACCGCTGACCCCGAGACCTAGGCCTATTCTGCACACAAGTGATAATGCACTTTCAATGCACTTTAGAAGTAGATTTTCCTGTTCCGCACAGGAAAATCCAGCCGCGAAAGCGCATTGAAAGTGCATTATCTATTGTACGCAGACTAGGCTCTAGTCTGTAGGTAGAGTTGCCAATGTTCTGGTGGTGGCTGCCAGTGGCAAGGGCTCATGGGGATTGTAGTCCGTGGACATCCGGAGAGCCACCACGTGGCCACCCCTGCCTTAGCGGATGTATCCGCCAAGGGGCTTTCTAGCATCCGCAGGCATTAGCTGCACTGCCACCGAATCTGCGGCCCTGAACCGAATCTTCGGTGGGCCCACCCGGTTTCCTGCCGAGCGGGCCGGGAGTCAAAAAACACACCCTGCCTCTTGCAGCCCAGCACCAAAGTGGCAGGGCAGGCAGCGAACTTGTCAGCTTGCGGTTTGTCAAGGAAGGCAAAAAACCAAAACCCTGAGTCATTTCCTCTGGAGGCTGGGAAGGAATTTGATCTCCGCTTGCCGCCTCTTTCCCTCCTCCCCCTTGGGTGTGCGCTCCCCGCCCAGTCAAGCTTTTCGTGGTTTTGACGCTTGCCAGTGGAGATCCCTCCTTGATCTGCCCTTCCTGCCTTCCCTTTGAGCCCACGGATTCCCTGGATCCTGGCGGGGAGTGGGGGACCAGCTTTGGGCGTCCCATTCACCCCGGGTAGCCTCTGCCCCTCTTGCCTTGGGGGCCGCATGGCCTTCCTGGCCAGGCGATCTGAGAGAGTCCGTTGCAGGCTGTGGAGGATTCTGGGATGGGGAATCCCACCGTGGCCAAACGGCAGGAGGTCAACAGGAAGGGGACTGTGAATCAGGGAGGTCACCGGTGTGGGGCCTGGCGTTCTCCCAGCATTACAGCCAACCTGCAGATGGCAAAGATGGCCCTTCCCCTGGAGAAAGTGCCTGGTTGGAGGGTGGGTGTTATGACATCTCACTCTTACCAGCATAGTGTTACGGTTAAAGGGCGATGGATTCTCATCTGGAGAGGCGGGTTTGCTTCCCCGCTCCTCCACATGAAGCTAGCTGGGTTGCCGTGGGCTAGTTGTGGTTCTTGTAGAGCCGTTCTCTCAAAGCAGTTCTCGTAGAGCTTTCCCAGCCCCACCTACCTCACAGGTTGTCGGTGGTGGTGAGAGGAAGGGAATGGTGTCTGTCAGCCACCGTGGCTCTAGATTTTTGAGAGTGGCGAGTTATAAATCCAATGAATGAATGAACGAACGAACGTATGTACGAACGAATGAATGAACAAATGAATGAACAAATGAACGAATGAATGTGAGGCTAGCTCCAAGCTCTCTGCTCATTTTGCATGGGTCACACGGCAGCTGAAACCAGAGTTGAGCCCAATCGGCCTATCGAAACCAAAAGCAGCTACAAATGCAAGTGTCTGAGGATTAGAGCATTGGTACGGGACTAAGAATACCTTTGCAGGAAAATAAGAAAAACATAGAAACAACAGGGTAAAAAACACAACTTAAACAAAAATAGTTTGCTATTAGTTTCATAGTGCCGAAATGTAATGAAACTTGGTGACGGGGGTCCGGGTATTCCAGATCTGAGGTGCCACAACCGAAAAGGCCGTGTTTCTCCTGACCTGTCCCCCCAGAGGACATCAAGCGTGGCCTTGGATGATGACCACGGAGCTCAGGCTGTCTTTAAGGTCCTCCAGTCCCAGCCCCTTATTGAGACCGATGGCAGCATCTGGAATTGAACCTGGCAGCCAGTCTCCAAGCATCCTTCAGCGCGGATGTGACCCGCTGCCTTCGGTCGGCCACTGACACCAGTTGGAAACGCCGCTCGTCTGTCTGCCGTCCAAAGGCCCTGGCAGAGTGGGAGGTTTTGCCGCCCGCGTCAGGGACGCCACCGTGAGAAGCCGCGTCCGCTAGACTCCAGCTGCGGCCCAGACTGGGTGTGGGCGAAGCCAACAGACTTCCTGACCCGAGTGCTCAGCGGCGCTCCTCGACGGCGCTGCTCACCCCCCCCCCCCCGGCACCCTTGAAGCCAGTCAGGGTGGAAACAAAAGCTCTTGTTACCGAGCTTATGTTCTTTGCTCGGGATTTGGGAGTCTTCCTTCAAGAGATCCCGGCTTATCCCATGCCACACATGTACGCACAAGCCGCTCAAAGGTGTACGTGTGTGGGAAACTCAGCCGGGCTGTCTGTGCAGGAATATTCAAAGCCGAGACGACCGGAGGAGAAGGAGGAGGGGAGACGGGGTGTACCCACCCATCCACTCGCTCCCCATCCGAATTCTGGCAGGCTTTCAGCCCTCTCTATCACCCAAGGGAGCGCATCCCTTCCCTCCTCTACTGAACGAGTTCCTGGCTTCAGGTCTCTAATCTGGGGAGCTGAGGCAGGCGCGCAAAGACTGTCAGGGCAAGTCCCGCTCTGAGTCCTCCCAAGATAGTAATTGCAGAGCATTAGGACAGCGTCTCTGCTGGGAGGCGATACAGCTTCGATGGGTGTCTATGCCGCAAGCTTCATGTTCGGGAGTGGGGGGCAGTTCGGCTCCTGCACAAGAAGGAGAGGCCGATCCGAGAAATGCATTGGGTAGTGGTTCTCAACCTGGGGGTCGGTACCCCTTTGGGGGTCGAACAACCCTTTCACAGGGGTCACAGCAGGGCAAGCGGCTTGGCCAGGTGGGTTGTGCGCCATCCACACAACAGCGTTGTGGGGTAGATCGAGACAGAGCGTCCGTCTGTCTGGAGCAGCGGAAAAGAGCGAAATTGGCATGGTCGGACAAGGAGAAGAACTGAACTGAGAAACCCTGGAAAAAAACCAATTTATATCCAATCGTGAACAATGGATCACGCCATGGGTCAGTTTCGGTTTAATTTCTGTGACAGAACCCTTGCATCGTTTTACGGTTGGGGGTCTCCACAACAGGAGGAACTGGATTAAAGGGTCGCGGCATTCGGAAGGTTGAGGACCACTGGCATAGTGTGTCGTCTCCCCCTACCAATTCTGTGGTGCTCCTAGATGCCACCAAAGGGTAGCCCCTTGCTCAGTGCCTTTGGAGTCTCAGAGCGGGGAGGAGAGTGGTGGGAAGAGCGTGCTGGGCTGTGGATCTTGTTCCCACCTGCTCCCACACTGCTTGCTTCCACAGACGGCGTCCTCGGTCTACGTGCATTGAACGGCATTGACCCGTGCACAAAAACAGGGGCAACTCTCTTTCGAGGGCAAGGAAGCCAAAGGGTTGGGTGCTTTTTGGGCTGTTGGTTTTTTTTCCCCGAGTTCATTAATAGCTTTCCAAGTTGCATCCCTAATGCATTTTCTGTGCCCCAGCCAGGAGCGCAATATCCTCCGAAGACAGGTCCAAAAATTCTTTGCTGCAAGCGCTCTCTCTAATCACAGACCCGGAGCATCCCGCTGAACGCCCGGGCAGCATCCCAAGGATATCGGGGAGGGGAAGGCCCGATTAAAGCTGACAGGCTTAATACCTTGCGTGATCCCTCTGCCAACGGCGAAAGCATGAGCTGAACTCGATAATATGGAAAAGCCGGGCACATGGAAAACGCAGGGCAAGCATGCCGACGGGGGTTAATTGAACGGTTGCAACGGGGGAAAAGCCCAGGGAGGCACGTCGCGGTATTAATCCCCGTCATTTAAGCAAAGCCATAAAATGTGCACAGGATCCAGAGAAAGCTGGCAGAGCAGCAGCAGCTAAGCTCTTAGAAGCAAAAATATCCACCGTCGGAGGTGCAAGAACAGGCCGCTTGGCAAGGCAAACGCCGTGATTTAAGCTCGGGGCTGGTAACCGAACGCTCCCTTCGAGCAGCTGCCGATCTGGCAGGCGGGGGCACGCCCAGAAGCTGTCGTAAGGACAGCAAGGGGGCAACCACTTTCGTCCCAGTGAATCCAGGGCAAGCTCTGGCTATCGGGGTGGGCCGGCGGGGGATCCTTCCGGTGCCCTTTCCGTCCGATCCCCCTCTCACCCGGAACCTTGTTTGGACCAGCAACAGGTGGGCATGATACCGAGTCAGACCACTGGTCCATTTTGTCTGCTGCATTTGACTTGCGCTTGCTGGGACTCTGTTGACATCCTCTAATGGGCGATGCCAGTGATTAGAACAGAGATTCCCCACCAGGGTTTCAGGGAACTCCAGGGTTCGGGACCTTTCCCAAAGGTTCAGATGGCTGCTGACATCACTAGACACCACTGCAGCCCCCTTCCCCAGTTCCTCTACAGGCTGAGTCTCTTTCTCCACAGCGGAAACGATAAATGATCGATTGATTGATTGGCTGGCTCCTTCATCTTACTTCCGGGCCCACTTCTCCGAAGGGGCCTGTCGCCACTTCTGGGGTTCCTCGAAGCCTGATAAATATTTCAAGGGTTCCTCCAAGCCCAAAAGGTTGGAAAAGCCTGGATTATTATATAGGGCCTGCTGCACTCTAAGCATGTGTTGGTCACAAAGTCAGTTGTTAACCATGGGAAGCTGTCCTATACCCATTCAGACCATTGGTTTAGTTAGCATAGCGTTTGTCTGTTTTGGTGGCCAGAAGTTCTCCACTTCCTCAAGAGGGCCAGTTCACACCCAGAACAGGAGAGGCTTTTCACTTTCAGATAATTTGTTGCTCATTATTATTTAAATAGTTTATTATTGTAGCTGTATAATGGTGCGAGTATGACCATAAAAGAACACCCAAGCTCCATCCCAGCCCGATGGGACAAAGACTAGTCAAAGGTTCATTCAAAAATGCAGCAGCACCCCAGGAGAAGATATAATTAGCCAGTCTATGAAATGGCAGCTACTTTACAACCAATCAGGAAAGCGTAAATGGACAGCAACCCTCAGAAACATCTGTTGGATGTCGAACTGCTGGCTCCACTTTTTAAGTGAAACGTATCGCCACAGATCTGGGCTGGTAGCGAATGGAAAGGCCATACCGAAAATGCCACCAGCTGATAACAGCCTCTGCTAGATTTTCTGCCGAAAAAAAGTAAACTAACAATGTCTGTTCCTCACCCAAGAACTAATTACGGAAGCCACCCAAGTCTGGGCCAAACAGGTGAAAAATTTGCACGAAATGTTCTCGAACCACCTGTAACGAAGCACCCTTCTCAAGAGCAGTAATTCTGATTCTTCCCTTGGGAGGCCGTGCTTGTGGATGAAGGGTGGAGTTGGAGTCCCACAAGAGAGAAGAAGAAATGCCACGAGGCAGGATGGCTTTACACCTGACGGAATCGGGACTAGCAGGCTGCATCCTCGGCCTCGCCCAGGACACCCAACTCCCAACGAAAGAGTGGGGGAATATGCACGGCGTCAGCAAGGAGATGCGTTTGAAGATTCCTCATACAATTGGGGATAACAGGTTTAAGTCAGGCTGCTTCCCAATTTGAGGCTGTTGGTGTCCTTCGACCAAGAAACACGGGGATCTCGGGACGGTCCCTACAATCCCGTTAGGACTCCCCGGTCTTTCCCACTTGCGACGGGAATCTGGCGCGAAATCCGCAGCATCAAAGCGTGTTGTGACCGAAGAAAGCCCCGGCCTCCTCCGAGGACTCCGCCACCCGCTGCCATGTGTTATCCCAGCTGAGCCCCAAAATACCCTCATCAGAAACACGTCCGCTTCCAATCCTGGCCAAAATCTGATAAGGCCCGCGGCATCTGTTCCCCATTAGACGGTGTGCCGTCTCGTTCCTCGCAAAGCCAGAGAGGGCCCGTTGCGCCGGGGACGGGGCGCACGGGCGAGTTCCCATCTGGTGAAAATTAGGGCGGGGGGAACGATAACATCTCTTTTTGTGGATGTGTGCCTGTGTGTGTTTTTGTTTGGCTTGGGCGTCCTGTTTGACTGTTACGCCGATGGAAATCCTGATACCTCCCCCTGCCTTTCAAACAGGCCCAGGTCCAGAATTGGCTGGTGGGTCTTTAACGGCATCTTTCCTTCCTTTCATCTGCGGGACACAAATGCCAAAAGAATTGGCGCCCTGTAATTCAGGGTTGGGAATTAGCTGGCTATAGGATTCATTTCCAGGGGAATCATGGCTGTGGGTCTGCAGTGACGGGCAGAAGGCCTTGGCCACAAGCTCCCAACAGGCTTGGTGGCCACAATTATCCTTACCCCCCATTAGAGCAGGGAAATCCTGCTTCTCCTTTCTCGTCTTCAGGGCATGAATCAGTGGAAAGAAGCCACAAGGAGAAGCCATGGCATGGGTTTTCCACACAAAAGATCCCAGCCGAAGCCTTCCAGCTAAAAGATCTCAAAGAGCAGGTGCTGGGAAACACCTTGGAGTGCTGCTGCCAGTCAGAGCAAGCAACACCGGGTGTGCTTGAATGGCAGGTTACATGCCATGCATGCAGCAGCAGCAGAAGAGTTGTTTATGTACTTTGCTTTTCTCTACCCCAAGGAGTCTCAAAAGTGGCTTGCAATCGCCTACGCTTCCTCTCCCCACAACAGACACCTGTGAGGGATAGGGAGACTGAGAGAGCTCTGAGAGAACTGTGACAGGCCCAAGGTCACCCAGCTGGCTGCACGCGGAGGGATCAAACCTAGTTCTCCAGATTGGCATCTGCCGCTCTTAACCATTACACCATGGTGGTCCCCCATGTTCCATCCCTTCCTCTCCAGGTACGGGATACATGGGGAAAGGTACTGCAGAGAGTCCTTCTCTAGAGAGACGCTGCCAGGTAGAGCCATTGTTGGCTCTGTGGGCTAACTTGACATAAAGCAGCTTCATGAGTCTGTTTGGGGCCCAACAAGACCTCCACTTGAGCGCGCTTCTATTTAATAGCACCTGGGAATTGTGGACTGTAGATTTTTATTATTATAGGGCCAGTAGAAACGCTCGTGTAATAAATGCAACCTTGGAGTATTTATATTTCTTCCCCCCTGCTGCTGTGTAATTCACAGCCATGGCATCGGACGGGTGATTTCGAATGGCCCGAGGGAGGGAGGGAGCACCCAGCGATCCTCCTCGGCCAAAGGGCTGCCCAGAATCCTTAACTGGCCCCAGAGACACATGGTTTGCTTTACCGACAATAAAAAAATGTGCAAAGCATTGTAAATAAATTCGCCCCCTCTCCCCCTTGACAGAAACCAGACCAGCTTTACGACACATTTTTTCCAAAGTGAAAAAATTCTCCGCTGGAACCCACCCTTCACAGTTCCATTTCTCCCCCCCCCTCCCCACCGCCCCACTCCTTCCCCTCCCTCTCAAGGTTGCAATTAGTTACCACTAATGAGTCTCAACATATTCTCCTCTCCCACACTGGCCCGTCACTGGCCCACGATTGGCCGTGGCTGAAGGTAGTGGAGAAATGCTCCCTGTTTTCCACCCGAGCCAGACGGCTCCCCGGAGCAGCTGCAGCTGGGCTGGCCCTCGGGCTCTTTCTGGGTGTCCGGAGTTTAATGCTCAAAGGCAGCCGTGCATGCCGGTTCAAACGTTCTGCTCTCCAGGAGCTTAACCCGAGAAGTTCGGGGGCAATTCCCATTCCAAGGCTGTTTTTGTGTTTTAAAAGAAAAGCACGGCCAGAGTGCATCGGCCGGTCAGATACGTCCCAATGGAGCGATCCGGGGATGCATAAGGTCTGCAGAGAAGGATGCGGATATAGCCCACATATTGGGCATTGAAACTCTGACAGGCTTCGTCTGGCATAGAAGGTCTGTTGAGATTTCTCCTTTTGGACAGGCCAGAGACTTGAACTGGGGACTTCAACAAAAACATGTCCTATGCCTCTGAGCTGTGACCCTTACCCCCCCTCAAATGTTTCTTGCTTGCAGTGGGATTTGACCCCCTTCCCCCATTAAAATGTCCAGTAGACCACTCAACCGTGCTCCTCAGGGATTCCCAACCAGGGTGTGAGAGCTCCCTGGGGCTCCCTGGCCTTCCCCCTGTCTCCTGCCTCAGTGGACTCAGCCATACGCTAAGGGAACCGGCTCATTCCATTGACCGGGGCAGGGGGGGTGTGTTCTCACGTGGTTCTCACACCTGGGAAAGGGGTCAGAGCTAGACTCATGCCTCAAACCACCTCCTTTCTTGCCCACCTCCCCAGTCCTCCTCGGGTGTAGCAGGGAGGCGTGGCCCGCCGGCATCACTTCCGGCCCGGTTCCGGAGCTCCTTGAATCCTGAATAATATTTCAGGGGCTCCTCTACGGTCGAAAGGTTGGAAAAGGCTGGAGCCGCTCCTTAAGTTTGTTGCTACAAAATATCAGATCCTGCTTTTTGGCCAACTTTACCTGCCCCTCAAGGTTTTCAAGGGAAGGGATAGACGTCGTTTGCCCTCACCTGCTTCTGCAGAGCACCCTGCGTTCCCTTGGGGGTCTCCCTCCTAAACTAGGGTGCCCGAGATCTGATGAGACCAGGCCAGTCTGGGCTGACCAATTCTGCTGTCTAGGGCCAAGGCTTTTCTTGCAGGGCTAACGATGGAGGAAGAGCCATAGGACAGAGCAAAGTGATTCGGGGAGGAGGAAGGGGGGAGGGCTGCGTCTCTCCAGCTGGTTCTCCCAATTTTTTCCAGCCAACTCTATAAACCTGTCAGGGATGGGGGGGGGGAGGGGTTGAAGGAGAGGGGACTGTGGGGGAGGGTCCATCCGCTCTGCCCACCTGCCTGTTCTCCCCTGGAAATGCCCCTCCCCCCCACCTTTCCCAGAGCCCTGTGGGCCGTAAACGTTTTAAGCAAATAAATTAAGCCCTTCAATGGCAAACACATTCCCAAGCTGCTTGCCAAGGTCATGTGTGGTTCTGCCCTGCAGTGTCACAGCTCTGGGGGCCAGATTTGGAATGTTTGAAAGCGTGGGGTGGGAGGGTGGGCTGGGGTTGCCTTTTTTCACATGTGTTTCACGTTTATGTCTTGGATGCACATAACTCCGTGTCTCTCTCAGCATGTCGTCTCGTGAAATGTGTGTGTCTCTGGGCGTTCAGCAGCCTTTAACTTCTCTCCCTCTTGCCTGCCCCCTCTCCTTAGCATGCGATTGCCACCCAGTTGGCGCAGCTGGAAAAACCTGCAACCAGACCACCGGGCAGTTGCCCCTGCAAGGACGGCGTGACGGGGTTAACCTGCAACCGCTGCGCCAAGGGCTACCAGCAGAGCCGTTCGCCCGTGGCCCCATGCATCAGTGAGTAACGCTGCTGTGTTTTCAAATTCTTTGCATGCTTGTTGGCCGGGGACGTTTCTCAAAGGGGACGACTGTCGCAGCTCAGCTGGCAGACGAAGGCTTTTACGAGAAGTTTCGTCCTTAGGAAGCTGGTTTCGGAACCTGGCGCTGTAACCTCAGCAAACATTTCCCCCTCAAGTTGGAAAATAGCTGATTTATTTCTCAAATTCGTCTCTAAACTTCACGGCTCCTCTGGGAGCACAATGGGGTGTTCATATTCACCTCGCCCCAATTCCCCCTTGAGCCCTTCGTGGAAACAGCTCCTTCTGTCCCCCTACTTCTGTCCTGCCACCTTAACTGTAGCAGACACAGAAGAAGAAGAAGAAGAAGAAGAAGAAGAAGAAGAAGAAGAAGAAGAAGAAGAAGAAGATGATGATGATGATGATGATGATGATGATGATGATGATGATGATGATGATGATGATGATGATATTCCCTTGGTGGGAGGGAGGGTTTTTTAGCCCTTTAATCCAGATTCTCCTTGCCCTTTTTCAAAGTCAGGAAGGACATTTCTTTCTCCGATCAGATGGGCCAGTGGCCTGCGGAAGCAACAGTTGGACGGTTTGCTCTTGGGAGGCATTTTCCTTTCCCTTCGGGGCTTTCTGCCCCCCTGTTACATACTGTGTGTTGTCAGGCCCGGCTGGGAGACTTCTTGGGAAATCTGCATCCGCCGTGTGGGTCCCCCGTGGGCAGAAAGGCAGGTTTTCAATGTAATGAATAAGTAACGCATTTTAAAACTCAACCCAAATGATCCCCCGTTGCTTTCTTTTGCCTCATGTTTTCAGCTGCTCCTTTGACATTTTCTTGAACGGGAACAGTAGGTCTCCCGCACAGCTCTCCGAGACTTGAAAGGTTAGCTCTCCGGGGCTTCTACGCAGTTCCGCTGGAGCCAGGGACTTGAGCAAGAAACGCTTTAATTTTGAATTTTGAATTTGACAAAATATCCACCATGGCCGAAAGGGCAAAGCAGGACATGAAAATGGAAAGGTGTGAAAACTCAGTGGCACGTCCCTGTGGGGGAGTTCTTTGAGCTCAGTTTGCCCTTCCCAAAGTCACCTTCATGACTTTTTTCCCCGTCTTGTTTTTTATGGTTTCTCTCCCAGAAAAGGGCTTCCAAAGTGGGTTAAAAAGCTCACGCTGGGCTTTGGCCAAAGCCCAGCAGGGAACCGTTGAACACCGTCTGACGTATGCCATCCCCTTATGGAGCTTCTATATGTGGCTCACGTTTGTTATCCAGCTTTTCCTGCACGGAGCATGGCAAGCATCATTCTCCTGCCTTCCCCTTTGTCTGCACAACAGCCCTGGGAGGTGGGCCTCCCTGACTCTAGTCCTGCATGACTCAGACTTTCTCAACTTTTTGACCATTGAGAAACCCCTGGAATTGTCTTCAGACTTTGAGAAACCCCAGAAGGGATGCAGTGGTGCAGAAGATGGTTGGGAAGCAGAGCTGTGGACACGCCCACCCAAGGCCCCTCCCCTTCCCACTGGAGATTTGGGGGAGGGAAAGTTGACATGACCATATCACCCAATAAATGTTTAACACATTTTTAAATACATATATAATAAATGAATTAACTCCCATCCAATCATGAAACCCGAGCTGAGAAGCCTGCTTTAACCTCTACAGCAGTGGTTCCCAACCCGCGGGCCGCAACCCGGTGCCGGGCCGCGAAGGCCATGGCGCCGGGCCGCAGCTCCCTCTCCCCCCCCCCCCCCCGCAGTAAGAAACTTCCCAGGCCGCAAGCTTTGCCCAGCTGTGGTTATTCTAGATGGGTCTTTGGCCGCTTGTACTGAATCCCAGTGGTTGAAAATGCCACCTCCTATACATTGCACCGTTATTTTAGAGTTTTTTGTGGGTCGCTCTAATTTCTTAGTTTCCTGTATTTGTGCAAGAAAAGATACAAAGGTCGCAGAACTGTAGAAGTCGTCATTGGTGTTTGAAGAAGAGGGGATTGGGAGAAATTCTCGATTCTTAGCGGGTGCCTGTTTTCTCCTGCTGTACTCTCGGAATTCACTAGGTGTCAATCTATCGCTGATAGTTCTCTATCATAAACGATAGTTTATGCTTCGTTGGATGCTGTTGCAAACAGCGCTATACCGGCACCTAGTGTTGGAACAGAGGCATTACAACAAAAAGATGAGGGAGAAATGCTACTCAGTTTCCCCATCTTGAAATGAACGGTATCCATGGATACTTGCTCCGGAATCCCAAATCATCGAGAAACAGCTGTACAATATTTGCTTACCCTTCATCGCCTTAACTCTTAGTATGGTACACTATGACACTGCCAATTCAAAAGTCCAAAAAATGATGCTGGCGCTTCTGAAATTCGTCCGCCATTCTTCTGTTTACTAAACTTCTCAGCTTTACCATCTTACTCAGGTCACCAATTTGGCCAAGCCATTCCATCACTCCCCATGTGTCTTCTTGCTTCGCAGCGACCAGTGGTCATTCATCGGCCACTAGAAAGTCCGACTGGGTGTATGCCTTGCAGATGGCATGGCACTCCACAGGGGTCATTGCTTTGCTTTTCCTGCCTGCCACCAGGCGAAGGGCAGGGGAGCAGAACATCCAAATATTGAGTATTTTTCCTGAAAATTCCCTGTAGTATTTTTCCTTAAGAAACTTTGCCCTTTCTTTCCAGAGATTCCTGCCATCAACCCAACGTCTGTCGTCACCAGCACAGAAGAACCAGCAGGTAAGCATTCAACATGCTTTTGAGAAACAAAAGGGTGAACTCCTGACTCTAGCATTCCATCGGGACTTCCCTCGGTAAGTTTGAGCTGAAATCAGGAGGAGATTGGTTTAATGCACACACTCACACACACACACAATATTTTCTGGTCTGCGAAACGGTTGTTTCACCAAGAACTGAGCAGGGAGCACAGAGCCAGGAGGAAGGGAACCACCTGCTTAAAAAAAAAATCAAAGCAGAAGTTGACAGAGGGAGCAAGCAGTGGGGAAAACAGTAAGGTTTTGGGTGGACTTTTGGAGAATATCTTTGGGAGGCTGGAAATCTCCCTCTTCAGAATGAAGATTCTGGGCTGCAAGAATCCGATTTGATCCTAGAACTGTTTCTGTGACTCCTGTGCGCGTACCTAGAACGCCTGGTCCTCCTGCACGCGGATCCCTCGTGCATCTCCCTCCGTATCTGCAGGCCCGTCTCTTCCCAAGCCGACCGCTCTGCTCCTGCCCTCTAGGGCTTCCCCTATGTGGGCATCGGCTGGAATGTTAATTCTGGAACGGGTCCGAGCACCTGACGTTGATTGCAGGCTAAGACTGGCCAGGTTTCCTTCAACGAAATTGGGGGGAAATGGGCAAATGAGGTTTTAAATCCTATTTATTTTTGGAACGGGACCAAACAAACGGGATGGAAGTTCTTTGGGTCTTCTGTTTTTTTGGTGTTTTTTTTTTTTAAGTTCCCCAAAGGAAAACAACCCCCATCCCACCCCCACTGGCCAGGACCGAAGCTGTCATTCTGAAATCTGGCAGCTGAGAAGGGTCTGGAAAGGCCAGGCGGGGGGTGGGGGGGAGCGTGTTTTCCTGTGGCTGCCTCGTGCTGGGTTTCGGGGGCTCGGAGATATTTCCAGCCTCCAGCACTCCTTTTCCCTTGACGTTCCTTGGCTGAAGTGGGAGCTTCCTTGGGGGGGGGGGGAAATCCGGGTTTCAGACTGCTGTAGCCCCAAAGCCCCACAGCCGTGCTGGCCCGAACGAAGGCTGAAAAATGCATCCATCTCCACTTCCTTATTTATTAGGTTTGTAAGCCTCCCCTAAGAAGCCGCAGGTAGCATACCTGATCCCCAGTTTTCAGGCCTCGTCCTGGCCTTTCTCCCTGAGACTCCAGCTGGGGATTTTGTGACAATGCAGTCAAGGAGATGAGGCAGCTGATAAACAGTGCAGGACGACTGGGTCGGCAAACATTTGAAACAAAAGCAGGAAGAATTAGGCATGTTGTTTTTATTTATTTATTTAATTTATATCCCGCCCCTCCCCTGGGGAGGGCGAACAATGCAGAAGAGTAGAAGGTCACGTGTCGGAAGCAAGATAATACAGACAGCAAGCGGACAATGGACGTTGTATGCCACGGTCAAGTCTTGAGAGCCAGCTGGGTGTAGCAGTTAAGAGAGGCAGCCTCAAATCTGCAGAACTGGCTTTGATTCCCCGCTCCTCCTCCAGATGCAGACAACTGGATGGCGTTGGGCCACTCCCAGTTCTCTCAGAGCTCTCTCGGCCCCACCTGCCTCACAGGGTGTCTGTTGTGGGGAGAGGAAGGGAAGGCGATTGGAAACCGCTTTGGGACACCCGAGGCCTGCTGGGCGACCCTTGTGCCAGTCCCAGTTCTCTCAGAGCTCTCTCAACCCCCACTGCCTCGCAGGAGAGGAAGGGAAGGCAATCGGAAGCCGCTTTGAGGCTCTTTCGGGCAGAGAGAAAACAGGGTACCCCAAAGCTGCTCTTCTTCTTCTTCTTAACCTAAATAGCAACAACTAACGGCTGGAAACGGGCAAGGCTACCCTGGCCCTCCAAACATCTGGCGGCAGAGTTTTGATGTATCAACCCAACCCCTTCACGCACCCACACAGGCTCCGCACGGCCCCGTTCTATCCCACGCCAAGTCCTCCTGCCCGGCCGCTGTATCACGGGCGCCTTTGTGATCTCTAATCAGATCCCTGCCTGGATGGTGCAGGTGGAAGATGCAGCTGGATGCAGGTGGCGGGAGACGGGGGCAGAGATCTCAGAGTGCTCAAAGAAGCCTGCCAAACTCTGCCACCCTCTTCTCCTCCTCGGTTTGTCCAAAGCGGGCCCAAAGCGGAGCAGAAAGGACAACGGCAATGCGTTTTTGGAAAACTCACCCATCCCCCCCCCCCAAAGAGACAGCCCTAAAGCATCCCTCCCATCGGCAATGACTCCGGTTTCTCCCCACCCCGGCTTCTCTCTCTGGCCCGTTAGCACAATTGCTCTTTTGTGCTAGGAATTCCGAGGGAATGTTATTTTGTGTTCGCCTCTCGTGCAGACTCTTGGCTCAAGAAAAGACCCACCCACCCCCCATTTCCCCTCTCCTTTTTCTTCCCCAGTTCGGAGCTCACAACCTTGATTCTGGATATTCCTGGGCTCTCCCTCCCACCGCAGGCCCACATGGGCGGGTTCCCTTCGTCCACGAGCACCGTGGACGGTCTTCCTTCCCTCTCAAGGTCCTGAAAGCTGGAGCCATTCCTTATGCTGCTCCAATGGCACAGGATGGAGAAAGCCCTGAGGCTTTCTGTATGCTCCAGCATGCCATGCTTGGTTTCTTTGTTCTTACGTCCCTGGAGCATTGTGGGAAGCAGCCACCAGCAAGCAGCGGCCAGGCCTGCTCTGTGAACCAAGGTGGACTTCACCTTTCGGGAAAAGAGAGAGGCATCAAAAGTTCCATGACCTCCTTCACATGTTTCTACAAGGGTGTGACATAAAACATTGTAGAACATTTACAGAATCTATGACAGTATAACGGATAACAATCATGAAGTAACATACCAATTAGGACAGCATTTCAACAAAACAATAACATTGACAATCCCTAGGTAGGTTCAACTTCTCAGTCTGAGGAGAAGAGGAACAGCGGATGTTTCTGGGTCTGTTGGATTCCAGAAAATGCCTGGTGGAGGAGCTCCCTTTTGCAAGGCCTGCAGAATCCTGGAAGTTCAGGCAGGGCCCTGATCTCTTCGGGGAGCTCGTTCCGTCAGGTGGGGGCCAGGACCAAGAAGGCCCTGGCCCTTGTTGAGATCCAACGTGCTTCCCTGGGGCCAGGGATCTGCAGCCAGTTGGAGGTGGTGGAGCGTAAAGCTGTTTTGAGGTTTTAGGCAGGGTGGCGGTCTCTCAGATACGCCCAGACTGCGTATGGCCATAAAGGTGATTACCAAAACCTTAAGCTCTGTGTACAGATTGTGACTGTCTAATATGTTGACGTGGGACAGAAAATTAGACTTCTGGCTTTGAAATAGCATCCAGGACACCTTGTTGCTGACCCATTTCACACTTGAGTGTGCCGCTCTCCTACGAAACAGCACTTCCAAAGTTAAAAACAACACATAATGAAAATCGGCACAACTCAGAAGAGCAATTCAGAAAAACAACCCCCAGCAAACGGCAGTCGTAAAAGAAGCATTAAGCAAGCGGAGCCTTTAAAAAACGTCAGCCAAGCAAATATTGGGGAAATGAAAAACAACCGCTGATGGTTTTTTCGAACATTAGAAATGGACACAGCAATAATTGAATTCAGCTCCTTCCCCTTGTCCTCCGGGACAGTGCAGTTGTCACCCGTCCCTGGACGGCCCAGCACAAACGCCACATGGGCCGCAGTCAACCACAGCCAATGGGATGGGAGGGCGACATTTCAGAAGCATTCCTTCAGTCCTGATTTCCTGCAAGAAGGATGGTGCCGGGAGGGGAACCGAGCCAGAACTTGTGTCTTTCTTGCCTTGGCGTCTTCCTTGAGAACATCAAAGTGGGGGACACTTCAGGGGCTGGGGGTTTGGGCTCTGCAAACATTCATCCATGGGTACGTTCTGGGAAAGGAGCATCCGGTTGTGTGAAAACGCGGAGGCCTCTTATAAAACGTCCCACTAGAGTGGCATAAATCAAACTCGATGAAAACCTCTGCCGCTTCGTTGTTGTTTTCTTCAGAGGAAGTCTGCTAAGCTGTCTATGGAACGGTCTGTGGTTTGTTTCTTAGAAGCCCTGTTTGTCCTTCCGATGTTTGCTGTTTCCCAAAGCTTCACTCGAGAGGGATCCAACCATGCTCTTCCCTTCCTCTGAGGCCCCGTCCTGGAGTGAGCATGGAGGCCTGGTTTTAGGAAGTAGAATCCCATTGAATTCCGTTCAGTTTCCCCACTCTTCTCAGAGCATTCGCCGCCCTGTTGCATGTTGTACAGCAGCCCGACCTCATGTTGAGAAGGTTTGTGGTGGCACACAAAATTACAGGCTCTGTTGACTACAAACAATGGAAAAAAGCTGCTCCGTGGTGGTTGTTCCAGCCAGCCACCGGAAGATCTAGGGAATGGAGCAGGAAAGGCCCGTTCAGGCCGTTTTCCCACCCAATGGTTACGAGCTCTGGGGAGGGCCCTTCTCCCTCCCTCTTTGCCACCACCTTGAGAAGATGGCCTTCATTTAGCTCCATCTTTCTTCCAGCTGTGAGAGAGACGTCTTTATACGCAAAAATTGCTCTCCTTGCAAATGACTAGAATTGATGAGTACGCTGCCCATGGGGAAAATCATAATGTGACAACATGAAAAATATGCCAACAATTGACCATGCCTTAACAATTGATCCTGCTCAAAACAGCTCAATGGGAGAAGAAGAAGAAGAAGAAGAAGAAGAAGAAGAAGAAGAAGAAGAAGAAGAAGAAGAAGAAGAAGAAGAAGAAGAAGAAGAAGAAGAAGAAGAAGAAGAAGAAGAGTTGGTTCTTATATGCCGCTTTTCCCTACCCAAAGGAGGCTCAAAGCGGCTTACAGTCGCCTTCCCATTCCTCTCCCCACAACAGACACTCTGTGGGGTGGGTGAGGGTGAGAGAGCCCTGATATCACTGCTCAGTAAGAACAGTTTTATCAGTGCCATGGCGAGCCCAAGGTCACCCAGCTGGTTGCATGTGGGGGGGGGGGGCGCAGAATCGAACCTGGCATGCCAGATTAGAAGTCCGCACTCCTAACCACTACACCAAACTAGCTCCTTCACTGGTCTCAACTGACCGGCAGCTGTTATCTGCCCCCATTCAACTCCACCTTGATACACCAAGAATCATAGCCTTTTCATTCCTGGAAGAAATTCTCGACGTGGCCAGATGCGTGCGGGAAAAGCCATCTCCTATTCCCTCAACTTCCTGCAAGTTTGAAAACATGTACAGGATTCAGCAAGTTCAACCATCCTGCACCGTCCTCCATGATAGCTGAGGAGATGCAAGGCAAACAAACAGGGGGCTCGCGTCCTTCTCCTGCAGATAAGGAGAAAAATGAATGCCCTGTGTCGGAAGGCATATTCCTCTCCATCATTCAAACTCAGGAGAGCAAACCAAGCAATTCTGGCAGCCTATTAGCTGTTCTGTGGGAGAAAGTTACTCCTTATCTAGTCCAGCTCACTGAAGATTAGAAAGCTTCAGCCAAGGTAATCCAGACTGAAAACCTTCAGCTAAATGTGGGCAGACATGCCTTTGTTGATGCTTCTTTGGGCTCTGTGGCATGTGCCGTCATTCCAAGGAGGTGTGTATGGCTTCAGTCGTCAGCGCTCCCTCCTGAGACACATGCCTGAGGACCTGCCCTTTGGTCCCTAAAAAAGAACCAACAGGTTGTTTGGAATAGCCCAATCCCAGTCTTCTTCCTATAGGACAAAGTACCATCAGGATTTCATCTGGTTTATCAGAGCTTCCTGGGCCCATACCCACAAGAAGCTTTTTCGTATCCTCCCCTGAGATCTTCTTGGCCCCCGC
This sequence comes from Paroedura picta, assembly GCF_049243985.1. Classification (NCBI taxonomy): domain Eukaryota; kingdom Metazoa; phylum Chordata; class Lepidosauria; order Squamata; family Gekkonidae; genus Paroedura; species Paroedura picta. The sequence continues at coordinate 19,088,443 of NC_135385.1, read as the reverse complement.
AACAGACTCGACACAGACCTGGCCTGGTCTGAAGCGACACCCTCCCAACATCCAAGTGTCCCTTCTGACGGTCAATGCTTGGCGCTATAGCCCATCACTCCTTTGGAGAGGGTTTATCTCAATTGCCAGAATGGCGTGCAATTACTTCAAATCCATGGGCTTCGTCCATTGCTGAGATAGGCTACCCCCTTGAATTGAAAAAGTTGGTTCTTGGTTTCCTCAATTAAGGTCCATTGAACTGCAATTTCGGCTTTTCACTTTCCAGTTGAAGGGAAGTCTGTTTTTTTTTTCCCACGAGAGGTTTCAAAGAGATTCCTCAGGGGTCTCAACAAATTGTACCCCCCTAGGACACGCATTGTGTCTCAGTGGCCTCTGTCTTTAGTTGGCTATTCATTCCCTTGATAACCTTTCCTTCAAAGTGTCCTTCTTAGTGGCGATTACATCCGGCAGGAGAGTAGGAGAACTTATTGCCTTCAGGGCTGATTACCCCTTCATAAAGTTTCATGATCAGAAAGTTGCATTAAGACCCAGTGTTCAGTTTTTATCAAAGGTGTTTTCTAAGTTCCAGCGGAGTCAGGCGATTTACTTCCCACATTGCCCTCACTCCCATCCTCCACACCTGAAAGAAGACTACACTCATTACATTAGACATTAAAAATGCTCTGTAGTTTTATTTAAAGAGTTCAGAATGACTCCACAATTATTCCTCTGCTTTGCTGGCTCTTCGAAAGGGAAAGCAGCAGCATTTCGGATAGTCTCTAGGTGGACTGTAGGCACTACCAAGAGGACTTATGAATCGGCATTTGTGTAGCATCCATTGGACTTTGGCATGCATACTATGAGAGCACAGGCAAAATATGGTGCATTTAGACAATGTGTCCCAATTAGTGACATCTGTAGGGTGGTAGCCTGGTTGTCTGCAAATACCTTTGTCAAGCACTACTCTGTGGATGTCAATACAAGGGGGGCAGCAGTGTTGTATTCACTGTACCAATGACTCACTCATTCCATCACCTGGTAAGACACCTTGCTAGTCTCCCATCTGGGACTGCACAGAACAAAGAGGGTGAAAATATTGATTATATATAAATATAATAAATAATAAATAAAACAATGTTGCACTTACTGTTGTTGTTCTAATTGCCTCTGTGCAGGCACACATCCCTCCCTCCTTCCCTGCTGTGAGCTCCTAGTGTTGAATGGCTTTGCTGTAGCTCATAGCATCAACTAAAGAGAACTAAGGGAAGGAGACCCATGAGGCCCCTTCCAAGTCTATTATTCAATGATTCTATGAGAGGGCCCCTCCCCAGAGCACATGACTATTGGGCGGTAAAACAGTCTGACTGGGAGGGGTCCTTCCTCCTGTGTTACCAAACTAACTTGTCATCTGATGGCTGGCCAGGATATATGTGTGCCTGCACAGAGACAATTACACGAACAACAGCTACAACTATGTACTACAATACTGCTTTCCCCAGACAAGACAGGATTTATTCTTTATCATTGTATGGTGTGTATGTTGTGTAGCCAGGAAATCCAAGTATTATCTGGCAGCCAGGCAAGGGTCATTGGGAGGCGGTTTGCCATCACCTGCCTCCCCATCCTGCCCCCTGGTGTTCCTTGGAGGAATTGCCACCCAACTCCTTGGAGGCCTCCCATCCAAATACTAGGGAGGTTTGGCCCTGAGATTTGATGGGACTGGGTTTAGGAATGTGGCGGAATCTTTGTGACTCTTGAACTTTTAAGGCTCTGATGGCTAATATTCCGGGAGAGAGGTGTTTGCATTGCCCTGAAGCTCATATTCACATCCCCTTGTAAGGTAGGCGTGTAAGCCAATGTGGGAGGGTGAAGGGGCTTCAAGAAGTACAGGCAACCCCTGTTCTGTTTGTCCTCTAGATACCGTTCCTAGATGCCCCAACAGCCTTGGCTGGTAGCAGTGGAAGGACCACTAATGTCTGGCTTCTCTTCCCAGCAGAGGTCCAAGGGTGGCCAGCCCTTGACTCTAGCCCAGAGACAATCACAAATGGGACCTCCTGCATCTCCAAACTGTCTTCTTTAGCCAGCTCGTTCTTAAATCATCTTATTGCACCGGCAATGTCGACCTGACTGTCTCCCACTCCATCCCTGTCATTCATCTTCCTCATTGACTTCTCTCCACCATCTATGTCTAACGTAGACAGCAAACCTTCTGGGCATGAAACTCTAGTCAAAGTCAGAGTTTCCATTCAATCAGAGCAAGCGGGAAGACAAGATAACTTGGCGGCAACGAAAGCCCAATTTGCCTCTTCGCAGGTCCAAAGTGGGTCGGGGGAATCTCTCTCCCACATTCCCCGGCGCTTTGTGGCGCTCGCGATTCTACCGTGTATGGCGCTGGAGGCATTCCGCCGTAAAAGATTTGCAGCCGCAACACCTAATTAAGTTACATCTCTCTTAGAGCAAAAATATCCCTTTAAGAGAGGGGAGGGGTGGAAGGCAGGAGAAATAAACCAGATGTGCAAGCTCTCTCTCGGTCTTTCTTTCATATTAAACAAACAGAGACACACACAGAGAGAGACAAGGCCAAATCCGAGCGGCAAAAACATCTATGAAAGTTTAATGGAATCGGGGCTTGGCAAGGTGGTTGTGCCAACTCCGGAGCCGCTCTGCTTTCCCTTTCCGCGCCCGCTCTCCCTCCGCCGTCTCTCGCACACAAGCCCTGCCTATCGCCCTCTCAATCTGCTGCTCTTAAACACACATTCTTCCTTCGCACACTTCCAGCTCACCGATCCGTTCATTCGCACTCACTTATTCACCAGCCGAGGGGCGCTTTCAGAGCTCGCTTTCCAAATGTCTCTTTTCAAACTCTCCCTCTCAGACTGACCCCCCTCCTGGGCATTACTGGAAACTGGAAGGGTTTGGGGGGGGGGGTTGAGCCTGCAAAATTTGGGAGGCAGCACTAGCCCACAAAGCCGTTTTAGAGCCTCGGCCAAACTCCTGGAGAGAGAGCTCTGAAGTATTAGTGGTTGTGGGCTGGGAGTGTTGATGGAACCTCTATGTTTAGAGGTAGTATATCTGAGGACAACAGGTCATGGGGCAGTTCGTTTGTCGCCTTTATGCCTTGCTGGTGGCCTTTCTAGGCACACTTGGGCCCATTCTGCACACACTGGATAATGCACTTTCAGTGTGCTTTTGCGGCTGGGTTAATCTGTGCAGAACAGGAAAATCTACTTCGAAAGCGCATTCAAAGCACGTTATCGAGCGTGTGCAGAATGGGCCCTGGTTCGTTTTTTGTGAAAATGGGATCCTAGGCATATTGACCCGCAACAGGGTGGGGTGTTTTGTTCATAGGTCACATAATATAGTCAAATTCTGTTGCAGAGAAAGGCCATTTAAATGTGCCATTTAAATCTTTTTATTAAAGGACCGGAATTTCTGCGATTCCAGCCATTTAACAACATCCGGTACTATGTCCTGAAAGTAACAGGGACTACATCTTAATGCTGGATCTTAATGTGCACCCCAAGACACAAACCTCTCAAAACGGCGTTCCTGGGAACAGGGGAGGGCAGGCTTCCAAAATTATATATAATTGGCTGTCTTTTTTTTAATCATAAAGCCTACCAGACAGAAAGGAGACGGGCTCACAAGTTCTCCAGGGGAGGGGAGAAACCACCACCCCCCCTCCACTTTTCCAAAAAATGGCACCATTAGAATTCTGCCAGCCCATGGCAACAACCAGTGCCCACCTGGATGGGCGCCATTAAGCGGGAGTCCCCCAGCTGAGTGTGGCAAATTCATTTCATTCCTGGCGTCGCGGAAGGATCCCAGCTTGGCTCCTGAGAGCTGCTTAAGTCGAAAAATAAGTCTACAGGGAATGGAAGCGAGGAGGGCGAGGCAGAATGCTGGACGAGGGAGAGCCAGGCATGGAGGGAATGAAGTTTTTTTTTGTTTTGAGGGGGAGAGAGAAGAAAGGGTTGGGAACCAGGCTGGCTGTGGGAATAAGTTTGGCGTTGGGGAGGTGGCAGGAAAAGAGGGGAGGGCAGCCATTTTATGGAGCTCTGTTTCTAATCTCATTTTCCCCTTCTGCTCCAATAAAGCTTTTAATGTTGCAGTACAGGTGAGTGTCTCAGCAAATGTTAAGGAGCTCTACTAATCTCCCTGATGTGGTACGTTTCCCCCCCCCCTTTCAGCCCTCCCCCCCCCCCAAGAAAAACTAGCATGACCTCAAATGTCAGAAAACTTCTAGAGGCACAGAACACTTCTATCTCAGGGCTATACCAGAGCTTGCCGGCGTTGCTGTCGAAGAAGGGGTTGCGGCGAAGAAGGGACATGGCTCGGGAAGTGCTGGGTGGGGACAGAAGAGCATGATAGCTTCTGACAGCCGTGCGCCAGGAAAGAATGCCCAGCTGAGATCTAGGCTCACTGGGTGACCTTGCCCCCCATCCTTAACGCAGGCCTTCTTGTCAAAGCGATTGGATGACCCTCTTCCCATACACCCACTGGCTTCTGTCTCCACCACCACCACCAGCGTCTGGCTCGTGTCTCTCTGGGGGGCCAGGTCAGAAGTCGTGGTTTCTTCCAGCAGCCGGGGGCCAGGGGCCTGCTCGGGCAGGGCCACGCGTCGAGAACCTGGGGAGCTTAAGTGGATCTCTCCCGCAAATCTCTTCCACTCTGTGCAGCTCCACGTCCTGGCCAGGGAAAGCGGCTGCAAGCGAAGGGGAGGGTGGAAGCGGAACTGTGCCAAGCACGGGCAAGGTTTATCGAGCGGCTCCACTGCTGCCCGCCCAGCCTCTGTTGACATCTTTATAGGGTCTCTCCCGGCGATCCAGACGCTCGCGTGAGCAAGCCCAGGTCTGGCACTCTTCTCGGCGGCTGAAAAATCTGCCCCGTGATGCACTTTCTCTTTGCAAGATCTTCCCGTTACCCGTTTAGTCTGCTTTTCATTTCCTCTCCTCCAGTTTCTCCCCACCCCCAGCCTAAACCCCTTCCCGCCTTCATTTCAGAGGCCTGCACCCCACTCCTCTGGTGTGCAAAGCAATTTCTGCTTCGCTGAGGGGTTGGTGTGGGACGAGAGTACGCTTTTCTTGGTCTTGCTGCATCGGGCGCAGCCTGAGCGCCCCTTCTGCTCTTCGGATGGCCCTGGAGACGAGCCCAAAGGTGGCCGAAGAGAACCGGCCAGACGGAACAACCCCTTAGCGTCAATCGCGGTTCCTGGACAGCTCAGCAAACGAACTCTTTCTGGCATTCAGCCGGCAGGGCCTTATATCCTGCGAAGAGATCTGTATACGCAGGGCTGGGTCTGAGCGCGTGTTTTCCACCACCGACACGGGCGTTTGCAACGATGGTTTTGCCAGAGCACGGCTGAAGAACATGACCTGGGTGCGGAATAGCCGGGGAGGAATTTAAAGGGAAGATGAGCAAGATGGTTTTGTGTCTTCCTCGCAACGGTTTGTTCCCAAGCCTGGGTTGGATTCTCAGTTTGGAGAGCCACTTTGGCCACATAGGGCTGCTTTCCCCAAATATGGCACTTACAGGTCGGGCAAACTGGGGGGTGGGGGTGGAACAATGGAGCAAGAGGGGAGCCTTTAAAGGTCTTAATTTCAGAATCCCCAAATCCTCGTTCTTTGCCCTCGCCTTTGCCTCCAGGTGGTCCACATCAGGACCGTCGCTATTCATCTTCGCCACGTTCCTGCTGTCTGCCAGGATGGCTGCGGGGGGGCTTTGCTCCAGGAGGGTGTGAACGGGAAGGCGACGTGGAGCGTTGGATAGGGGGAGAGGAGGGGGCGTTCCAGGCCGGCTCACACCAGGGGGAAATTTTAAATAGCTTTTATAAATAATCTTTGTCATAATTTCCAGTCCTTTTAAAGAACTTTTAATCCCCCCCCCCGCCCCGCTCAAACCCTCCGCCCGGAGATTACCCAAATCTCGCAAAACATGTTTTTCTTACTGAGCAGATGAGTTTACATCTTGTGACACTTAACAAAAAAATATATAATTATACAAAACAAGGACCAAGATTTATGGCCGCACAAAGTCCTGGCGGAGTCGCCTTGATTGGGAGTGCTGGCAATTAACGTTGGCTTCGGTTTCAGTTCCCGAAATCAGGACCAGGCCTCCTCCTGTCCCTCCCAGCAGACCCAGTCTTCTGTCCTGCACCAAGGGCTCACGGCTGGGGCTTGTCACCGCCAGCCCAAGGAGGAAATGTCGTGCACAATCCACATGGACGTTAGCCCACATTGCAGGGGTGTCCAAATGGTGGCTCTCCAGATGTCCATGGACTACAGTTCCCATTGGCCACCCATGCCCCATTGCAAAGAACAGGGGGTAGGACAATACTACTAAGTGTAATGCATTGTCCCAGGTGCAAGGGAACCTGGAACCACTCCTAGGCACAAGGAACCCTGGGAAATGTAGTTTCCAAGGGGTTGCTTCTTACACCAAGGCCTCAGGTGTCTTAGGAACAATACATTTCCTGAGCTCCCTGGTTCCTGGAACGTTCCAGGATGGAGGCAACCTGCAACATGCTACTGTAATGTCGGAATGATTGACTAGGTTTTGGCTTGTCAACTGGGGAGCCATGCCGAGTGACAGGATGTAGGACTTCCCTAGTGGGCAGCCCACGAAAAGACCCTTTCCTTGGTGAGTGAGGAGGGATGGGGTGGGGACAAGGCAGTGCGTCAGATGAAGGTTGTAATACTCGGTGGCCCCTTAAGTATCTCCTGTTGGTTGCATTGTCATGCTGCCCTTTCCCCAAGAAGCTCACGCATGCTTCTTCTCTCCTCCATTGAGTGTCCCAACTCTAACCTTGCAGGATCTGGGAAACGAAACCTATTTGTGGCCTGGTCTTTGGGTGGGAGACCTCCAAGGACGTTCAAGGTCGCTGCGCAAAGGTAACCGATGTCAAACCACCTTTGCATGCCTCTCGCCTTGAAAGTCCTGCAGGGATGGTCTACGGCCGTTATCACTGAGCCCGGGCAAGCCCAAACCCCGCCTAGTCTAGGGATGGGAGGCCTCCAAGGATTTGGGTGGCCAACCCCCTTGGAACACCCCTTGCCTGGCTGCCAGGCGAACCTTGAATCTCTTGGCTACAACTTGAGGGCACTCCCCTTTGCCGTGTCTTCCTTGCCCTCCTGCTTGTGCCTAATTGTTCCCGGCCCTAGGGAAGCACGCCTGGCCTCGACCAAGGCCAGGGCTTTCTCGGTCCTGGCCCCTGCCTGGTGGAATGAGCTCCCGGGAGAGCTGTGGGCCGTGCGGGATCTTCCATCGTTCCGCAGGGCCTGCAAGACGGAGCTCTTCCGCCAGGTCTACGGTTGAGGCCAAGGCTAACACCTATGCCCCCCCCCGGGATCTGGGATCGGGATTGGGACTGCTATCCCCTCTCCACCTGTCAGTAGTGGGAGGGGAAGTTGATTAGCCCATCTTGCCATGCTAGTTAGATAACTGATAATGTCGAATTGTAGTTGTTGTTTTAATGGATTTTAATGGATTTTAATGGGGTTTTAAGATGTTGTAACCCACCATGAGCCGCAAGGTGGCGGCGGCCCGACTGGCAGATACGCAGACTCCTGCGGGTCTCGGAGGCTGCGACTTCTCTGGCAACGTCGAAAAGGAGTGAGAAATGGTCTGCTTCTCTCTCGGAGCCTTTGGCGTGGAGACGCTTTCTCTCCCGGCAGGAGTAGACTAAGCAACCAGCTCAGTAACTCCAAATATAGTCAGCCGTTCCGAGGGGGGAAACGTTTCCAGTCATAGCAGACGGAGACTCGGGGAAACATAGCCTCGTCTTCGCCGTGCAGACGCCTCTTCCCTCCGCTCTCCTCCGGCCTTTATTTACAATACGCGCGCGGTCTGTCGTCTGCACTACGGCAGGCGATTGGAGGGTGGGGGGCGTTGCCAGTGGGTCAGCTCATTTATCAACACGTCCAGAAGACCCGGCTCGTTTCGGACCACCGAGCGTCCGGTTGCCCTTGCAGCTCCGTGGGCCCATCTTGTGGTTCGTTCTTGCTGGCGGGATCCCCATGGGCCGGTGGTCCCCACTTTCTCCCATAGGTGCTCTTGCTGGTCACAGGTAGCCACACCTCGCTGGGGGGAAGTCATGTGCTCTGGGAACCTCTCCTCTATCAGGTTGGTCTCTTGGCCTTTTTAAAACCAGAGTCCATCGGCACTTTTAAGACCAACCGAGATTGATTCAAGGAGTGAGCTTTCGGGGGCAAGCGCTCTTCCTCAGACGGGTTTTGTGTGCTACTGCAGACCAGCACGGCTGCCCGCTTGAATCTTGGCCTTTTTGTACACCTCGGCCCAAGGGGGAATGCTGTGGCTCTTGAAGGCTCAGCGTTTCTGCGGTTTTTCACTCAGATTGCCCCCCCTCCCCCAAAAAGCTCTGAATTCCTTTTCAAAACGTCTTGAGCGTTCCCCTTGGAAGGGAGTTTCGCTCAGTGGAAGACCTGGGCATGTGCTAATCAAAGCGGGATGCAAGCAAGAGGAGGGTAGCAGTGGAGGAGCGCATGAGTTCAGCACTCAGGGCCTGTCTCGGCCCCTTGCCCTGCCGGAGCGCAAAGCCCCGGGAACAAAGGCACGGCCCCCGGCAAGCCCAGCCAAGGTGGGAAAGGGGCAGCCTGCATTCTGCGGCTCGGCTCACTCCCCTTTGGGGCAGAACGAGCGCCACGCTGAGCAGCTTTTAGCAAGGACAAATTTGGAGCAGGACGCATAAAAGCAGGAATGAAAAGGGAAGTGGGCTGGAGGCAGCGGGAGCAGCCGGATCCCAGCTGGGCTCTCCTTTCTCTCTCCCGCCCCTCCCTTTCCCCCTCTTCCAAGTTGGCATGACCGAGGAGGTTGTATAGATCCCCCCCCTTTGATGCTCTCTTTCTCTCATTTCCCCTGGAGAGTCACCAGCAAAGAGGGGGGGGGACTTCATGGACTACAGGCCCCCGTCTTGGAAGCAGGGAGGGAGAGGGAGGAAGATGGATAAAAGGGAGCCTTTCAGTAAAGGCCAACAAAGATGTTCACAGGAAGATGACAAGGAAGAGAGGAAGGAGGGAACGTGCCTCTGGACCTTTATCAGGGACGAGGGAGGGGAGTTGTAGGGCTCTGCTGGCCCTCTCAGCCACAGGAAAGGTTGCACCTATGCTGCGCGCAGAAGAGGAAGGATGTTCCCTCCCTCCCACCACCACCAAGAGATGGCCATGTGTTCCACAGGCCCACTTTCCCAGGGGCCAGACCAGAGGTGTTCAGAGGACCACAGCCTTCTTGGTCTGATGGTGAAGTGAGACAAATTGATCCCCATTTCAGGGGAACTAGGGGCTAACCCCCCACTTGTCTTCCCGTTCCCAATAGGCCTTTGTTCTTCGGACAGGGGGTTGCAGATGGCATTCGTTCAACCCCCCAAAGTAAAATCAACGGCTTCTTTCTTGATATTTAGGAAGTTCTGATAAGCAGTCCGGTCTGTTTGGGACCATCTACAGCTTGTCAACATGGCCGAGTTTCTCAGCGGGTTGGAGCTGACAAAAGATTTGGGGAATCCATTCATCTCTGGAACCATCGAAGGAATTGAAATCAAGCTAGTTTTGGGGGAAAATATTTTTGCAGTCCTTCTGATCAAAAGAAAGTTTGTCAATGTGACACATTGGTTCCCTCCCGCAGCAGTGTAGGGGACTTCCACCACATAATCCGGCACGTGTGGTTTGTTTGTTTTTTTTTTATTCTGCTTTTGAACCAACCTCCAAGTTCTCCTGGTTCTAAATCCAACTCTGAAAGTGCACTCCTGTTCTTTCTTCTCATCCGCACGCTCTCTGACACCCTTGTCAAAATATTCCAGGAAAAACACACTCCGGTAAAATGATGCACCCTGCTTAAAAGCACGCCGTTGTTTATGGTGGGATGGGAAGGGATGTCTCCTTGGCATATCGTTTCCTTGTTTCGTCCTGCCTGTGCCCAGCCCTCGTTGTCAGGGATTTGGCCTGTCATGTTTCAGGAACAAGCTAGACAGGAACCTGGCAAAATGTATGGTAAAAGAAATATATTATGGTAAGAAAAATTTTAAGTGCCAGAGGCGATAATTGTGTGCTTTCTGAATATCTTGTTTGTTTTTTATTAGCCTTTGTGGGGCTCTTTCCTCTCTCTTGTATATGATTTGTCAATATACATGATTGTTGTGTAATTGAGTAATAATAATAAGAAAATAATTTGGGGGGGGGGTGGATCCACAGAAAAGAGTCAGCTAATTGGCAAAGGCCAGACTTCCCTTCCACTTGCTGCTTCTTCCCTCCCCTCCCTCTTGGCCAGTGGTCTGGCAAGGCCCTATAGATGTCAGTTCCCCTCCATCCGAGCCCCCCTGGGTGTGATGAAGGTTTTCCAGCCCCTCGGTTAGCCTGTGAGTTCCTGCGTTCTCATTTCCTTCTCTGTCCCCTGCAGACTGTGACTCCTACTGCAAGCCGGCCAAGGGCAACTACAAGATTAACATGAAGAAATACTGCAAGAAAGATTACGGTAAGCAGCCGCTTTCGTTTCTGAAAGAGGAGACAGGGCCAGTGGTCGCTGCTGGAATTTCCTCCTTGGGGCCCTCCCACTGTGGACCACATTGGCCAGAGCGCACCTGGAGTCCTGCGTGCAGTTCTGGAGGCCTCCCTTCAGAAAGACCGGAGTGAGTCCCCATCAGAGCACAAGATCCAAAAATGACGAGCTGGGGGGCTCAAGAAGGGTTAGAAGGGATAAGTGGGGCCGGGAGGTGGGTCACTAAGAGGCTTGCCTCCCAACAGCTAGCATGGCCTTCGTGGCTCTCTGGGCTTTGGGAGCGGTAGAGAGAAATACGAGAGGCCAAAGTCACGAGCAGCGTTGTGTGGTGCTTCGGGAAAAACTAACCCAGTCGACGTCCTCATCATCAATGTCTAGTCATACAACCCTGCTGCATCAGGGCCCAGAACAGAAAGGTAACACATGGCTGGCGCACTCACAGGTCTCCTTACCGAATCTGGAGAAAGCGAACCAACATATAATCAAGACCAGAGAGTAGATTTTAACGCCATCCCACAGCATGACCATTGCCTTGCATTGCTCCTGACTTCCCCAGCTGGACCAAGAGCGGATCGATGGAGGCAGGCAATAGAAACCCGGGGGTGAGGCTGTCCAGTAGAGTCCCCCATTGTGTGATAGGGGACAACCTTCCCCCCCACCCCCCACGTTCCCCATGCTCGTTCCAGCCCCGTCTCGTGAAGCAGCCAATCTGGCTTGCTTTCCCCGGCTTTAAATTCACCAAAACAAACCAAAGCTTGAAACGTTCTGTGCCCTCTCCCTTTCTTGCCCCCACCCACTGCCTCTGCCTGTCTGCCAAATATGTTAACAAGAGCGTTCTCTCCATCCTCTTCTTTTGCAAGGTGTGTGCGTGGGGAGGGGGAGGGGATGTGATGTGTGTGAAGTTTGGGCGTTGGGCTGGAGGCGGGGAGGGTCCGGACGGCAGGTTGTTAATCACGCTGACACCAGCGCATTCACTCCTCGGCGGAGAGGGAGGAGGGAGGCTGCCGAATGGGCTGGGATTGATCTCGCCCGGGGACCTCCTTGGCTCCGGCCGAAAAGATGTTTTTGGCAAGGTGAGAAGGGGAATGGAAATCGCTGTCAGATGGCCGTGAGACGGAGAGGCGGCAACCGAGTAAGGGGCGGGGGGTAACCTTCTTCTTCAGAGGAGCAATCTTGCGGGCGTGTGAGCAGAAGCCCTGTGGTTTTCTCCGTAGCACTCAGCTCCTTGGCCTGAAATTGGGTTTTGGAAAGCCTGGGTAGAACACACAGCCCGGGAAGGGTAGTCAAAGGATGGACAGAAAAGCACAATTGCTGAAGCGAAGCAGAGAGATTTGCCAGTCCAGGGTAGCAAGATTGGCAGGTCGGAAATGTGACTGTTCCCTTCCCCCTCTGCATTTGCTGTTGGTTGGACGGATTGATTTACCCCACGTCCACCCACAGAACAGTCTGTGCAATCTGGGATGGAGGGCAGGTCCGTAGAGCTCTTGTGATGACCCAAAGATGAACCTTGGAGAGACCGAGACTCCTCTCTCACTGGCTTTTGATCAGCCTGGCCTGAAGGAATGTGGTGCTCAGTCTTGGTTAGGCCTCATTAAGAGAAAGCACTTCTTCTTCTTCTTCTTCTTCTTCTTCTTCTTCTTCTTCTTCTTCTTCTCCTCCTCCTCCTCCTCCTCCTCTTCCTCTTCCTCTTCCTCTTCCTCTTCTTCTCCTTCCTTTTCCTCTTCCTCCTCTTCTTCTTCCTCTTCCTCTCCTTCCTCCTCTTCCTCTTCTTCCTCCTCCTCTCCCTCTTCCTCCTCTTCCTCCTCTTCCTCTTCTTCCTATTATTATTGTTGTTGTTGTTGTTATTATTATCACTATTATTATCACTATTATTATCACTATTATTATCATTATTATTATCATTATTATTATTATTATTATTATTATTATTATTATTATTCTCGTCTCCTTCTCATTTTTCTTCTGGTTTCTCCCTCCAGTTGTCCAAGTGAACGTCTTAGACATGGAGACGGTGGCCAACTGGGCCAAGTTCACCGTCAACATCCTCTCGGTCTACAAATGCCGCGACGAGCGGGTGAAGCGGGGCGACAACTTCCTGTGGATCCACATGAAAGACTTGGCCTGCAAGTGCCCCAAGATCCAGATCAGCAGGAAGTACCTGGTGATGGGCATCAGCGAAAACCCCACCGAGCGGCCGGGACTAATGGCTGACAAAAACAGCCTGGTGATCCAGTGGCGGGACGCGTGGACCCGGCGCCTCCGGAAACTGCAGAGGCGAGAGAAGAAGGGGAAGTGCTTGAAACCGTGATCGGCTTGGGCCCCGCCTGCTCTCCAATCAGCAGGTGGCTCCCAGAGACTCTGTACAGAACACGTATCGCAAGAACGGATGGGCTCACCTGTGTATAGTGTATATTTTGGTAATGATTCCTTTGGGGATGTGTGTGTGTGTGTGTGTGTTTGTGCGCGTGCATGAATGCATGGGTCCTCTCTTTTTTTTAAAAAAAAAAGAAATGTTTATTAAGAGTAACATAGTAATGACAAACCTTTAACAAGGAGCGAAGTAAAGAAAAGGCCCAATGAGGCCAGTTCACAGAAGAAGAAGGAGGAGGAGAAAGTGTTGTCCTTCTCCGGGTTGGGTGGGAGTTGACCTCTCTTTTATTGTTGCACCCTCTTGGGGGCCGTTCCCCGACCCCTGCCCCTTGCAGCAATTCCCCATAGTTGCGATTTCCAGTCATCACCCCCCCAAAAAACAAAGAAACAAACTGGCAAACCAACTTGGACAGAATATATTGTCTTCCACCTTCACCCTTGTTGCTTCCTGGTTTGGGGGAGCTGCACTAGAAACCAGAGGGCAACTGAGAATTTTCTTCACTCTCTCTCTCTCTCTCCCTCCCTCCCAACCTTGCTTTTCTGGGTGACGACAATCTCGGTTTCTGCTTAAAATCGTGATGCTTGTGGATTTGGCCCTTCCTAACGCCTTGTTTGACAAATGGGGACCCTGCCCCTTTTGGGGCCAGGCTGAATAACTCTTATTCTGCAGTCTGACTCTAGAATTGCAAAGCCAGGGCAAAGGAGGCGGGATCTCCCTTGAATGTGATTGGCTCCACTTCTCTCCCCTCCCCAAGGTGTCTTTTCAGCCTTCTGGCCGCTATTGGCTCAGCTGCTCTGATGTCACAAAGGGTTCTTCAAGGGGATAGGTTGAGCAGACCATGTGGGAAGAGCAGGAAAATCTCAGTGTCTGAGACCCAGGAGCAACCTAAAGCTGCTAAATTGAACACCCGCGTTGCCTTTCCATTAACACTTTATTGGTCTTTATTATTTTTAAGCCAGCTTGATTGGCTTTTCATACCTTGGCTTCATAGCAGCCGCTGTTTTATGTCACCGAAAGATAGAATCATAGAATCATAGAATCATAGAGTTGGAAGGGGCCATACAGGCCATCTAGTCCAACCCCCTGCTCAACACAGGATCATAGAATCATAAAATCATAGAATCATAGAGTTGGAAGGGGCCATACAGGCCATCTAGTCCAACCCCCTGCTCAACGCAGGATCAGCCCTAAGCCCTAAGATAGTAACAACCACATCCTGTTCATATGTCTATGAGGTTATCCGGCTGTCTGCGTGGAGTAAAAGGATAATTTAATGGGGTGGGGAGAGAGGTTTCAGGAGCATAGCTGGAGGAATCCTTTGGCCTGGGCCATATCCCGATGTGTCGCATGTCCTGCCAGTTGGATCCAGTTGGATCTTCGTTTATGGAAGGACGAGGCCACATCTGACCCACCAAGGGGTTTTCCCGCGAGAGTGCATCTTGACCTGCTTGGTTTTGCAGCTGGCCAGCCTGCTGCCTCTTCTTGGTTCTTCTCCTCGTCTCTCTGAACAAGCCTCCTGACCTTGTGATTCAAATCGAAATGCTGCTACTGCGGGGAGAGGGGGGTGCTCCATACCCCGGTCCTCATTGCCGACATTTCAGGGGCGGCATAAGTCAACCGTGGGAAGCATTGCTGTCCCAGATATTTTGTGAATGGCGCATCGCTCCTAGGCACTTTCTTCCCTTCAAGAAACATGGAAGCACGGTGGGAATTATTCGCTAATTAGGCACGATTCCGGGGACATCGGTCCTTCGCGGGAGTGGGGGAGTAGGAGGCAGATACAACGGGTGGAGGTCTCATGATGCTTCAGGTCACGGCCGACCAATGAAAAAAGAACTCGGACAGGGTCTCCATGTTGGGCTTGTGGTGGTCTTGGCAGCCCCTCCCTAAGTGTGATGAATGTTCAAACTGCCTTCGAAGGCCAGAATGGGTTGAGGGGACAAACAACTAGGCACAGGCTTCATCTTGGTTCCTACGCGGGGCATCAACCAGCTGGGAATACATCCGCGGACTTTTCTGCCGGTCGTATTTTTTAGCCTTCTCTTCCTCCAAGGCAGGGGTAGTCAACCTGTGGTCCTCCAGATGTCCAGGGGCAGGGGGTCATGGTAATTGTAGTTCATGGACATCTGGAGGACCACAGGTTGACTACCCCTGCTCCAAGGGACTCAGCTAGACAAATTGTCCGTCCTCCCATTTCTGTCCTCACTCTGTGAAGCTGGCTGGAGATCTGAAACGCTGGCCAGTCAGGGCTGTGCGGAGGACAAAACCAGGAGGTAAATTTGTGGGAGGGGGCATGTGTCACTCTTTAGGGTCAGTGTGGCCCAGCCAGTTATGTAACTGGTTTCCATGGGACGTTTGAACTGGGATAGCACATGAGAACCGCCCAGCTGGAACGGAGTGGCTCAACAGTTTGCCTTCGTCCGGACGGTGCGTCGGCTGACCCACACTAGCCCATTTGGGTGATCTCCCATCCTTTCTTTAAATAGAACCACGATTGTCACGTCCCGTAAAATAATGCGTGTATTTTGCGTTTCCAAAACTCTAAAACCAAACTGCCTCCCAAGGGGACGTTGGGAATGTCACGTTTAGTACCGTAGTGACCTTCGTTGAAATCGTCTGCCGTTCGGAGCATCCAGGCCAGGGTGGATTTGGGGACATCGGTGCATTGCTGCAGACGTGAGTCGTACCTGGATGTCGTCTAACTGCGTCTTTTGTGTGCAGAAATGTGTCTTTCCATGCAAGGGTTTCGGGGGGTCCCCCAGGGCTTTCTCAAGGGACATGGTGCTGAAGGGAACAGTGACCTCAGCATATGAAAAAATGAAAACAGATACGGGCAGTGTGGCTTCTGAGAAACAGGACACAAGCAAGCTCTCGGTGCTTACGGAAGGCAAATCAGTGGGGATTTGTACTTGTAAGTTTGCAAATAACTCCAACTTTGTTTTTTGAGAAATACATAAATAAAAAAATTGTTTTTAAAAGGACTTTAATATAGCCCCCTCTCTCCTTCCGCATGGCCTTTTCATGATCTGAAATGCAACTTTTTGTTTTTGAATTAAGGGCGTCTGTTAGAAGATCAGTTTAGAACACAATAAGTAGACAGATGATACCTCGGACAAGAGAGGTCTGAATATCTTCCAGTAAGGTAAAGCTCCTTTTGTAAGTATCTCAACTTCCCTGTGATGAAGCCACAACGTTCTGACTTTGGGGGAGGGTAACTTCTCCTCCTACCCCTAACGATAGCAGAATAAGCTGGATAACGTCTGATGTAGGCAAGGGCCTATTGTCCAGTGGCTGTGACGTCCCTGCCCATGCATCTCCTCCTCATCTATGCCATTCTGTGAACATTTTTTTTTAACTCTCCTTTTCAAAATAAAAAAAAATAGAAGCTGAGACATTCCGCCTCACAAACTCACCACGCAGAGAGTCGCTTAAAATTAATTTTTGAAGTGGTGGAAACACACCAGGCCGTTTATTCCCTCGCGAGAAGAGCTCAAATTGTCTCAGACATCTTAGTGCTCAAGCAGACCTCTTTGGCAAACTGTATTGGTGGGGGACCGAACATGCCTGAAGCAGGAGGGGGGAAGCAACATCATGCTCCAGAAGATGCTAAACTGATACAATCAAATAACAAAAACACCTAAAGTCTTCAACATGCTTAACTGACCTATCAAAACAGACACTGCCATTTAAACCTTCCTCTTGTTTCTGGGGCCATCAACGGTAAGAGAAACTGAGGATAGTTATTTCTATTATCCTACACACAGGCTGGTTTCCACATGGGCTGTATTTTCTTTACCCTCAGAGCTGGGGTCAAGGAAAGAGTTTGGTACTTACAAAAAAAAAACCCTCTTCCTATTTTCATAGGGTCCCCACTCCTAATCTCCATGAATAATCTGCATTCTACAGGCCACTTTATAGCCCCTTATAAAAGCAACACCCTATGCTGGTCCAGCCAAAATAGAGGAGGCCGGCCAGGCGTGATGAGTCTTCCAGCCAAAAAACATGGCTGAAGACGAAGAAGCCATACCCAGATCCGCCGGCCTTCTCCTTGCTGCTTGAAGGGAGACGTTAAGGTGAGGAATTCTGGGGTCAGGCAGGTCAGCCATCTGGTGAAACCAGTTTGCTTCCTCCTGTGAGTGTTTTCTCAATGCCGCTCTGGAGATGGAGCGAATGAGGTAAGAGAGACACAGGCCGTGGGACCCCCATGGTCCCAGTTGACTCCACCTCGCGGCTCGGCTGTGCTTTCCCAGATTCCCCCCCCCCTGCGTTCAGCCCTGCTGCTAGTGACTTCCTTGCAAGGGGATGCATCTGTGCGCCCGCACCACGAATCCGAAGCCACAAGGAGTTGACAGAGGTGCCGACGTTTCACAAGGTGTGGATGAAGCAGCACAGGTGGGAGCGGGAACCTACCGGGAGGGGGCCTTGTGAGGATGGAACTTGCCAAGGTCCTTTCAGGGCCTGCTGTTGGCTCTCGTAGATCCAGTGTACAGCGCCAAGACCCGACGGACTCTTGTCATTCCTCTTCCTATGGGGACCCAGGGGGCTCGGCCAACCCAAATCTGCCTTTGAGCAAAGCTTTGACCTTTCAGGCTCAGCTGGTACCTACCTTGCTGTTAGATTCAAGTGGGTCGCCGTTTTGGTCTGAAGTAGCACAACAAAAATCAGAGTCCAAGAGCACCTTTGAGACCAACAAAGATTTATTCGAGTGCATGCACAGAGTGCCTGCATGCAAAAGCTCACGCCTTGAATAAATCTTTGTTGGTCTTAAAGGTGCTCTTGGTCTCTGATTTTGTTGTACTTTGCTGTTGTTCAGGTGACAGGCCAAAGCATTTCTTTTTAGCCCAAACTTTTTTTGTTTTGAAGACGCGGTTATGCACCCACAAAAGCCGATACCCAGAATTAAAGTTTGTTGGTTTTAAAGTTGCCCCTGGACTTGAGCTTTGTGGAGTTTTTAAACCTTGTTCAATAGCCTGCTTCTAGCTTGACTCTTTTAAAGATATTTTCCGGCTGCTCAAGGGATGTTTGATGCTATTTTTATGTCCATTGCTTGCTTGTGGTGGCTTGTTTTAATTTTGATCCTGCAGGATGCTGTGGTTGCAGATTTTGGGGGGGAGGGGTAGTTTTATTTGTGAGGTTCCTCAAGTGGGTCTCTGGGGATGCAGCGTATTAGCTCCCTCAATAAAATAATGCGCCCAGTTTGTGCAACTCTTTTTCCCTGCTGCCAAATTTTCATTTCGTTTTTTGGAAATAAATTGATTCAAAACTGCTGCGGCTACAGGGCCATGTCCCACAATGGGCCTACATAATGATTTCCTTCGTGTAGCGCATAGTTCTGCTTCGGAATTAATTGAGACAAGATGCCCCAACGAGTCGGTTGAAATGGCTTTTCTAAAAAGTTAATTAGTCACATTCATGAAGACTCTGCCCATCGATGTCCATTGGACATGACTGCTCAGTGGAGCTTCCATGTTTAGAGGCAGGCTACCCACAGCACTAGGGAAGGCCGTTTCTTTCAGGTCTCCCTGAAGGTAGCAAACAAACTAGACAAGACGGAGCTTAATGCGAAGCTCGGTGCCAATCCAAAAGTCCAATTCCCAATTGTCTCTTTGTCCTTTGGGCTTAACCAGTTGGTGGATTCCGGCGGGGAAGACTCCAAGTATGAAACTTTCCACCATCCCTCGAAGACCCTTGGCTGGCTGGCCAATGGGGGCCCCCCTAATAGAGTAATAAACCACAAAGCTTTTGCAAAAGCACGTTTTGTATTTATACAACAGGCTGTGTAGACAAGGGATTAAAACAAACCGTTTATTCCTTCATCTTGGACAAATCACCCTATCCAGAAACGCCAAGGAGCAAAGCTTTCTGTTGTCAAAATAAACACCGCCCAGCCTCCACCACCACCACCCACCCCAGCTTTCAGGAACCCACCCAATGTGAAATAAATGGCTTCGGCCTACCAGAAACATTCAGCACCGTTCAGAGGAGGAGAGTTAATGGCCATTTCCCATCGTGGGGTCCAAGACTTGAAGAAGAGGGCGGGGAGAAAAAGCCTTTGTAATATTTGCTTCCCTGCATTGCAGCTGTTATTGTTTCGCTCTTCTAGGACATGAACTAATTGTTTCCTGAATGGGGAATGGTTCCAAGTGCCAATGTGCAAGTTTCAGAGAAGAGCCCCCTTGCTCCTTTTGGGAAACAGGAACTCTTTTAGGAAGTGGTGTTGAGACCTCTTGAGGATCTCTGTCTTTCGAGGATGGCTGAGTCTCCCCTCCATGGGATTTTTCTGCTTAAAGTAAATAGGGACTGGCCTCTTAGAATCATAGAGTTGGAAAGGACCTCCTGGGTCATCTAGTCCAACCCCCTGCTCTATGCAGGACACACACCACCCTCTCGCTCATCCACTATCACCTGCCACCCCCTTGAGCCTTCACAGAATCAGCCTCTTCATCAGATGGCTATTCAGCCTCTGTTTAAAAATCTCCAAAGAAGGAGAATCCACCACCTCTTGAGGAAGCCTGTTCCACTGAGGAACCACTCTGACTGTCAGGAACTTCTTCCGGATGCTTAGATGGAATTTCTTTTGAATTAATTTCATTCCATTGGATCTGATCCGTCCCTCTGGGGCAAGAGAGAACAACACTGCTCCATCCAATGTACGGTCTTCTTACATGCCTCCTGTGCACACGTACACACACAAACATATATACACCCATCATGGTCTTAAGGATCCATTCTAAAAGGCATCTGGTTCCAGTTAAATTTTGGGGTTTATTAACTGTTTAAGTGTTTGGGGATCTTGAAGATTTTGGGTGCCTGCACTCGAAAGCTCACGCCTTGAATAAATCTTTGTTGGTCTTAAAGGTGTTACTAGACTCTAACCCATTACTATAGCCAGCAATAACTAATTTTAAAACGGGTTCCCTCATTGCCCTTCAAAGTCAGAATGTTAAAATAAATAAATAAAACCTCCCCTAGATAAGTGGAACAGTCCATCTTGCAACAATTAACATTTGTACTGGCGTTCATGCTCACAGAGGATGCCTGATCTGTGTGTCACCATTCGGAGATCGTTCAGGGGTGGCCAAGCATCTGGAGAGCCGCAGTTTGGCCACTCCTGCTAGAGAATTGCCTTCCTTGTTGTCAGACTTCGGTCTTAAATCCACTCACAGGATTTTAGCTGGGAGGGGGGGGGATCTGTTTTCATATACAAGAACAACTCTTGAGCAGGTGAGGTAATAGCAAGGGAGACCTCTGAGCTGGTGCAGAGTGCTTTCCCTTCACAAACAAGCGGCCATAATCAGCCAAGCATCAGAGAGCTGGTTTCGAGGCTGATGGCTTTTAAGCAATTTGTTTTTGTTCCCATATGCTCCATGTCCAGGTCTGGGTATGAGATGTGGCCATGGGTCACTTCCGACGGGTAGGAGATGCAGCAGGATGGGGTGGCAGAATGAGCGGGGACACCTCAGACTGCTCACAGAATTTAATGCACCTGCATGTATCAAGATCCTAGCATTCTAGAACTTAATTCCCCAGGGAGGTTTGTCTTCTGGTTTTCTGTTTGCAATGCAAGTCAGATTCTGGAATTCCAGGGAGTCGTTCATGTAGAGGAGCTCAGACGTGGTTCAGTCTGTTTGACCACCTGGATGACCTGGCAGAACAAGGTCACTTTTAGCAAGCACTCACAAACAAGGTGAATTCTTTACTTCTCTTATTGACGATATTTATTCATTTGATTTATATACCACTCTATTGGCAAGCTGGCTCAGGGCGGTGTGCAACATAAAAGTAGAGCAATAGTATGATTAAAAATAATCGATAACCTATTAAAACCATTTGAAACGATATCTGTAACCAACAGTAACAGCAACTACAGCTATTTCTAGTATCACCACTTAGAATACGTCTGTTGCCATATTAAGATGTTGTCGTGGGGGTGTTATAGGGCCACTGGCCCCAACCAGATTTCTCAAGTGGGGTTTTGTGAAACCCTGGGGTTTCTTGAAGGCCCTGGAAGGGTTTCCCAAATGGGAGGGAGTCAATTATATATCATTTATCAGGTGATATGACCATATAGGGCTGTTGACCCACCCACCCCTCCCGAAACAGCCAATGATGGGATGTGAAGGGAAGGGAAGTGGAAGGGTGGGCGTGTCCACAGCTCTGCATCCTAACCATATTCTGCATGATCTCACCACTTCTGGGGTTCCTTGACTCCTGAAGTGGTTAAAAAAACAGTTGAGAAAGGCTGGTCTAAATTGAAAAAGTGCACGGGGATTAGCGAGGGGGAAATGAAACATGAACAGCAGCACCACCTAATGAGATTTGGAAAGCTGGACAGAAAAGAAAAGTACCCAGATGGAAAGATTCTGGGAAGCCAAGGAAGGAGCATCATGTTGACAGAATGAAAAGATACAAAAAGCAGTCCACCCGGGACAGAACTCCTCCAGGCAGAAACACAGCTAGACAAACAGGCCTTCCCTTCCAGAGTGTCCGCTACACCATGCACGGGTCCCATAGTTTCTCAAAAAGTGAGGCTAGATGACCCTTGATGTTTTTCCCCTGCTATTTGATCTACTGGGATTGTTCTTCATTTCAAATGGTGCACAGACTTCATTCTTCTCCTGAGGTGCGCCACAGGAGGTCTCCCCTCAACACGATCCTAGAATCAATCAGTGAATCCCGAAATCTGTGCCATCTCCATGTTGCAAGTGGGAAAATAGCCGTCCGGAATCCCAGCGAGATCCCAGTCGGCGCCAAACCCCATTTATTATTTTGTTGGCCCTCCGCAAAGTGCATACACCCAGAACTGAAGGCTTCAGAAATCCCCCACCTCTGGGGAGACCCCTCGATCAAGATGGGGGGGAAGACAGATTTCCTCCCCGTTTCATTTCACTGCAGGAATACAGCCCTCCCACCTTTTAAAATAAAAATGACAAGGTATAAAAGGCATTCGGTGCAAAACTGGAGCAGCTTTCGTCCCCGAGGTTCAAAATATATGGTACACAACCAGTTCCTAGCCCCAGTCGGGGCTGAAAATTCCAAATTACATCACGGCCACCTATTTTAAATGCCGTTAAAACTGGCTCTGCTCCCCTCGCTGTTTTATGCACTGTTGCCTCTGTTTGAAAGCAATGAGCAATCCAGCTTTATGGCACATCTGAAAAGCCCCCTACCCCCCAAACGCCTTTGTTTTTCCAGATGGGCATTAATAGGATCTTCCAGGATATTAATAACAGCGATGTCCAAATCCGGTGTCAGGGCTTGAGATTTATGGCCCCCCAGGGTGCCTGGGGAAAGCAATGAGTGGACAATTTTATCTCTACAGTCACTTGCTGGAAAGGATTGCGTTGTGAGGACAGCTTGTGCGTCAGGATAAAAAATATTTATTACCCATGGAAGCTGTCAGCCAGATCTAGGCAGAAACATGTAAAGCTAAAATCAACGCTTAGCTAGGTCCACTTGATTGGGGAGATTGACATACTCCTGAGCACTGAGGAGGATTGTCGAAAATTGGTTGAAACAAGATGTTTTCCACAGCATAGATGTTCTTTTTTCTTCATGTTGGTTTCTGATGGGAAACGGAGATTTCAGGCAAGTTGTCCCGAAGTAGAGCTTTGTTTCCTGCTGTCTGTTTTCTGTGTTTTTTCCGAAAGGACACAGATTCCCGCTTGATTTTTTTTTCTTTTGCATTATGTGTGTAAACACAGCAACATGATTTTAATCACCCTTATTGTTCAGGAACAGCGTTAATAGTGTTATAAATAGTGTTGTAACGCGAGATAAATGATTTTTTAAAGAATACTGGCAGTCACATCGGGGGACAGAGTTTGATGTATACAGAAAGAGGTGAGCAGGGACATGTGACGGGGATGACCCAAAATGGGGGATATGGGGGAAAAAACAATTGTAGTTATTGTGGTGTGGCTCACATTTTTCTGTAGAAGGTTCCGCACAGCGCTGCAGCTCCTGCAGTTTCTTAAGCAAGAGGGGAAACTGCGTGAAGTGTGTCGTGTCATATGCCCTCGGTGTCTTTATATAACGTTTGCTAAATTTGGTAAAATATGTTAATGTAATCAAATCAGCGGAAGCTCCAGTCTTATGCTGCCCAAACAGGCTTCCAGGATTTAAACACCCTTGGGCAGCAAGTAGTTTGGAAATTAATTATTCTTTCTGGATTCCATCCAGTGTGCCAGTAAAATGACGATGATGATAATGTCACTTGACCACAAGATGATCCAACCTTCCTCCCCTGCCAGATTTTTGGAACGCTCGCCCATAACTGAATCAGGCCACATTGAAAACAGCTCAGGCAAACAGAAGGGAACTATTCAGGGGCAAAAAAGAACGTGAACTGATTTGGGTGTAACATCTTCTAAATTAAAGCGGGGGGAAACCACTAATTAGCAATCTCAGGTGTCTGCCTTTAAGATCATGGCAGGGGTGTTGGGTGAAAGGGTGCTTAATCTTTTCCTCTAGCACCAAAACCGTGATTACTATATGTGTTTTTTGTAGTGCCCAAGCATGTCAATGGCTAGGGAGAATCTGTCGTTTAGTGGAAGAACATCTGCCGGACATGCAAAAGGTCTCTGTTTCATCCATGGCATCTCCAGCTAAAAGGATCAAACAGTGGTTGATGTGAAAGACCTCCGCCGGTGACCCTGAAGAGCTATGCCGAGTAAGAATGCATGGTATTGACTTGGGTGGACCAACGGTCTGAGTCAGGAGAAGGCAATGAATGCTAAGGGCCCAGTCTTGCTTGTGAACTGTTGATAAGCTATTGAGGCATGGTGATGTGTTTCTGGTGTATCCATAACCCAACAACCCAATGCCTTCTTGGCTTTTCAACAGTTTGGAGAATAAGCCAATGCAGCCAGGGGAAGAGTTTTAGCACCTCTGAGCTGCAGAAGACCGTTGTGTATACCTGAGGGACTGCCTACCGCTCTATGCCCCCCGCAGGGCCTTACGCTCTGCGGTTGAGAACCTGTTGGTCATCCCCGGCCTGAAGGAAGCGCGCCTAGCCTCGACCAGGGCCAGGGCCTTTTCAGTCCTGGCCCCTACCTGGTGGAATGAGCTCCCGGGTGATCTGCGGGCCCTGCGGGATTTGTCAGCTTTCCGCAGGGCCTGTAAAACGGAGCTCTTCCACCAGGTCTATGGTTGAGGCTGGGGTCAGCAAATCAGGGACATCGCTCCCCCCCTAGGAGTTGGAGTGTACGCTACTCCCCTATCCTTTCCTCTTCACCTCTTAATAATTGGGGGAGGGATGGGATTTTTAGCCGCCATGTTAGTAGATTGATATTTTAATGGGAATTTTAATGGGATTAGTTGTTGTGACCCGCCTCGAGCCTATCGGGAGAGGCGGGAAATAAATCTAATAATAATAATAATAATAATAATAATAATAATAATAATAATAATAATAATATGCAAGCATTTCATGGCATTGCTCAGTTTTGTAAATTTGTGATTTGGATACACGACATCCTGAAGACTTTGCAACTTCTGTTTTCTGATGCTTTTGGGGAGGGGGGTAGTTTACAAGGCATCGGGCAACTACTAACCCGACACAGACACAACTGTGAAATAGCGTATTTGCGAGATTTTGCACGAATGATGTATTTGCGAGGAAGCCTGTTCCACTGAGATACCGACTGTGACTAGTCCAAGGTCCCCCAGCTGGCTGCATTTGGGAAAGGAGCGGGGAATCAAACCCAAAAGGGACATCATTCAAGCCTATCAAGGGGACAGGTTGGCCTAGAAGTAAGCATCACCGCTTTCTGGTAAGCCTGCATCACTAGGCCATTATTATAATAATAATAAAACCGCATGTTGTCTATTTTGATTACATTGATGCCGGAGTGCTTCTTCACTCCAGGTTGAAAGAAAGTAATTTCATCCAAATGAGGGAAATGCGCATGAATCCCAGCCAGCACGTATGTGTCTTGCCCTCCCAGAACCCCCCTTGTTTACCATTTCTCATTAACTCTGAGACCTCCGCTCTCCCCTTGCTGGAGGTTACCGCCCACACGCACACAAACACACACACACACACACAAGATGCTTGCGCACTCTTTCTCTCCCACCTCGTTCACCCAGATGCTCTGCTTGCTGGGTTCCAGATAATTCATTTCATCTAGCGAGATCGGACAGTTAATTCCACCACCACCCCCAAGCCAGTTTTAAAAGCCTGTCTCCCTTGATTTAGTGATCCAATAGTGGCGGAGAGAGAAAAAGGAGTACAAAAAGAAAGAAACAAACGTAATGAAGAAAAGATCCCAGAGAACATCTGGAGTTGCTCTTAGGCAATACGCAATACCCCGGGCCAGATGTGGGGGGAACCGACTTCTTACTTGTGAAACATCAACATGTCAAAATTCGAAAATTCCATTCACACCCTTCTCTCTTCTCCTTGATCGGGGTCCTCCTAGACTACTTTCAGCCACGTTGCCAACAGTATCCCTGCCGGTCGTTTTGAACCGGGGAACTGGCTCTGTTCATTCTTTACAAAAAAATTGAAGCTCGTAAAGGGGGTCTCCATTATGCGGCTAACAAGGTACAGCAGAGACTTTGAGAATAAGGAGAAGAAGCAGTGTCTTTATACCCTACTTTTCACTGCCCGAAGGAGTCTCAAAGAGGCTTACAATCCCCTTCCCTTTCCTCTCCCCACAACAGACACCCTGTGAGGTGGGTGAGGCTGAGAGAGCCCTGATATCAAAGCTCAGTCAGAACAGCACTATCAGGGCTGTGACTAGGCCAAGGTCACCCAGCTGGCTGCATGTGGAAAAGCGGGAAATAAAAGCCAGCCCGCCAGATTAGAACCTTAACCACTAAACCACGCTGTGTTCCAGCAGTGTAGAACTCAGTGTCTTTTTGTAAACATCGTGTCCCAGGCAAGTTTGTGACAAGATGAAAATCAGAGAGCATACCGGCAGTCTGCACAGAGTTCGAGTGCTCAGACTCTATCACACCTCGTCTCTCCCAAGGGCCGGCAGAAGCAGAACGAAATATGCAAAAGGAAGTAAACGCATGCGGGTCCAGATCAGTTGTCTCAAAGGAAAGTGGGGCGAGGTGGGGTAGAAAGACAGCAATCTCGAACGGTTGCAACTAGGCAATTTCAAGTAGACTCAAGGATATTGAAATGCAAACTTTATTTTCCGTCCCATGTAATACCTGCTCCTCCCCGATTCTGGGGAGGAACTCTCCCCAATTTCATCCAACTATAAACTCCTATCAGCTTATCTCTCTCAGTTGGACTCTCATTTGCCAAGGAGGGCCTTCCACCTTGCCAGAGTCAACTCCTTCCCCTCTAGTGTGTCCTGTGGAAGATTCCATCAGATTCCCACCCCAAAAAGACTTTGTCTACGTGGCTGTAAGGTCCCGGACGCACGACCACGTTTTATTTCAGCGTGTCCAGCCTTCTCTCCCCAAAGAGCTTCAATCCAGTCATGTTTGAGGGACTTAAATTCCAAAGCCAATTCTCGATCCCTCGTCATCAAATCGATGCTTTCAGAAAAAGGTCCCACTAAATTTGCCCGGGTAGCCGATGCCCCTGGAAGCACGCTCCAAATGAATAGCTTAGATTTGCAAGAGCGGGGACGTAATATTGTTTCATCTGTTTTGTTTCCTTGGATTGTGTTTGCGTATGTCTGAGTCGGAGTGAACTAGAATGCCACGTACCAAGTAGCGCCCCTCTCAGGATGTGCCTAGCTCCGAAACGACAAAAGGGATTTGGCTCTCCTGAATGTTCTTGCAGGGACCGGTTTATGATGAACTGTTAATGTTCCCTCCAAGGCAAAACAATGACCTGCACATGGGTCGATCACAAGCCCTTAGACAGTCTTCATTTTTGGTGTGTTGTCAGCTCTTCCTGACCTGCTGTTTTCTGCGTCCTTCTGGAAGGGCCTGCCGGGGGTGCTCATGCATAACACAGCCACAGGGTGGTAAGATCACGCCGTGGGAAAGAGGCTTGTTCCTCACTGGGGTACACTTCCTGGGCTCAATTTGTACTTCCTGTCGTCCTGCGGAAGCCAGACAGAAGGGAATGCTCTGCAGCGCCTAGAACCCGCCAGCAGAAGCTGGAAGCCGGGAAATTAAAAAAACATTCTTGTATTCCCAGCGGTTGATGCCTGGGGGGAGGCTGAGTCCCCCTGGGGTCCCCTTGTGCCAGTTGCAACAGCAGGAGTAAAGCCCTGGCAATGCCTATTGCTCAGTTCGATTCGGTTCGATTCGTTTCATCCAGCGTTTCGTCCAGACCTGTTAATTGACAAACGATGGGAAGACCCAAGGATTCTCAATCAAGAAAGCAAGCCAAATAAAAGAGTCTTACCTTTTAAAATGGAAAGTTAAAAATTTAGAATGGAGCAGAGTCGTTTTCGGCTGTCCCAGAGGGTCGGACCAGAACAAATGGGACGAAATGAATTCAAAAGAATTTTCGGCTAAACATCCGGAAGAAGTTCCTGACAGTCAGAGCGGTTCCTCAGCGGAACAGGCTTCCTCAGGAGAGGGTGGGTTCTCCATCTTTGGAAGTTTTTAAACAGAGGCTGGAGAGCCATCTGACAAAAATACTGACTCTGTGTACTTCGACATATAGTGAGTGGGTGGGCAGAAGGGATTGTGTCCATGCTTGGCTCCTGTGGCCCTTTCTTGCCTGCCCAGGGAAATGCGGATCGCCATTTTGGGGTTGGGAGGCGAATTTCCTCCAGTCCAGACTGGCCAGGTGTTCTGGTTTCGGGGGGAGGCATCCTCTGGGCGTGGAATTCGGGCCACTGTGATGGGCAGGTAGTTGCGAATTTTCTGCCTTCAGCAGGGAGTTGGACTAGATGACCCTGGAGATCCCTTCCAACTCAATGATTCTAGGAGAATGTCTCCTGTGTACCACCATTTGTATAACTTTTGCATACACTGAATACATGAGCACAGTACTGAGCAACCTGTGTGGCCATAGGTACCTTTCCTCTCCGGAGGTATTTGATTTTTCCTTCTTCCGTACAACTGGGGATGTCCCTGAATAGAGACAGGAAGAACTGCATCCTTGCAGATGTACAGAAGACCACCAGAAGAAGACACGGTCAAGGGACACGACCTCTCCAGAGTTCCAAGGTCTCTGATGACTTTATTGAATCACATTTCGACAGAAATAGCAAGAAACATGGCGTTTGCTTGGACCGTGCACATTCTCCCTCGTAGACTGGCACAGCTCCTCTTGTGTCACCTCGCCTGGGTGAGAATGATTTACATCCACGGCGGATCTGGCCCCGAGAGTGGAAAAGATGCCGGAAAGGGGAGAAGGATGGCATCTTTCACTGCAGCGGACACGCTCCATCTCCTTCCCCAACCCAGCGTGACAGTGCTGGGGGGAGATGAGGAGGAGACCAGGCCCCCAGAGGTGTCGTCCATCTTGGAGTGGACACGCTTCGTCTGTCGGTTGATTGGACAGCTCAGTGCTCTTGGCGACCCACAAACATGCTCCATCTCCACACCCCCCACCGGTGCCCATCAATCATCTCAGCCCCAGCACACCCAGGAACATCACAGGGGAACGAAACATGCAGAAACTGACAAATGTTCACGGGCCCGTTGGTTTCCTAGGGTGGGGAAGAATGAGCCAGCCAGTGGAAAGCAGAAAGCGAGAGCCGTGGGTGCAGTAGGGGAGGAGGCAGGAAGGAGAGAGCAGAAACCTGCAGGAAGGATAGGAGACGATGTCAGAGGACGCCTCGAGATTAGACAATGCATTTCCTGTCCCAGGCATCCCCCTCCCCAAATTAAGTGACCCCTTCCCTACCCATTCTCCCGCAATGGACGCACTGCCTCTTCCCGGAGAGAAGGCCCGGATTTTCAACAGGGCCGGGGATTAAAAGAGCTAGACATGGATATCTAGACCAAATGCATGGCCTCCAGCATTTCCCAGATAAAAATAGGTACATGTGCTTCGCATTAGGCGGGAAGAGCAGCTTTTGGGGGCAGTGGCGCTGGGAGGCTAAAGGTGTGGGGCGGTCAGGCCCTGCCCGGTCGGTAGGTGTACTGTTTGTGCGTGTTTCGGGTGAGGAGGGAGACTTAGTTTCCCGTGTTGAGGTGCCCTGAAATAAATAAGGTACAGAACCAGATTTTGGGATCTGTCCATACTGGGTATTTTGTGGAGCGAATGCCACAGCTTAAATTTTACCGAAAATTAACCAGACAAAACTTACCCTCATGGTCCAGGTTGGAACCTGAAATGTATGAGTCCCAGAAGAAAAAAATTAAAGAAGAGTTGGTTTTTATACCATACCCCGCTTTTTTCCACCTTAAAGTTTTTTAAGCATCTTACAAACACTTTCCCATCCTCTCTGCACATCGGGCACCTTAAGGGGCTAGTGGGGCTGAGAGAGCTCTGAGAGAACTGTGACTGGCTCAAGGTCACCCAGCAGGAGGTGACCTTTGCGTGGAGGAGCAATGACTCAGACCCAGCTCTCCAGATTAGAATGCACTGCTCTTAATCACTGCACCGTGCTGGCTCTCAATAAGACCTCTTTTACTTACAGGAAGTTCTTACTATAGATATCCTGGTAATTCCTAGAGCTACCCGGAAGGGACAATGGGTAGCTCTAGGAATCACCAGGAACTCTGTGGTATGATTACGCTATAGTTACATCACAGTGAGGGGCAGTATATAAATTAAACATGGTTTAGATTACCATAGAGTTTCCAGCAATTGCTAGAGTCCTTTCCGGGTAGATCTAGGAAACTTAGCTCTCTGTAGTCCGAATTTCCTTTAAGTAGACAAAGCATTATGTTTCTTTTTACTCTTCAGGACAATCGCCCTCCCCACACGTTTGGCCCCGATCCCTGCTCACTGACAAGGTGAGGGGTCCCTCACTGGGAACCAGATCCTACCCGGGTACTCTGAATCTGCCTGCCCCTGTTTGTGCTACTCCCTTTCTCCGAATGTTGGACACCCGTTCTCATGGCCCTCTGGCAATGTGCTAACTCCCATGGAGGGAAGGAAGTGTATGCTGGATTGCCAGCTCTGGGTTGGGAAAGACCTGGAGACTTTGTGGGTGGAGCCAGGAGTGGGTGGAGTTTGGGGTGGGAGGGACGTCAGAGGAGTATAATGCTATGGAGACCACCCTTCCAAGCAGCTATTTCCTCCAGGGGAACTGATCTGTGTAAACTGGACAGTAGTTATAATCCCAGGGTCCACCTGGAGACCAACATCCCTACAAAAAAACATGGGACCCCCTTTGAGCAGAGAGCCTCTGTTCGCCTGAGCTTCCACCAGGGGAGATCACCAAGGCCTCTAGGTGTGGCTGGCCAGCCCAGTTTCCAAAGGTAAGGCCTCGGCTAATTTGTTTCCCATTTATTTAGTTCCATTAATTTATTTTCCTCAACGGGGTCTTTCGTCAGCTGCGTCCCGGTCAGGAAAACCACAGGAGCGGCCATCTCTTGTGAGGAGGATCCAAAACACACACCAAACACCTCCAAAAGAGAAGGCTCCCCGGAGAGGCAGAAACACCATTTGACTTGGCCATGGCCTACTTTCCTCCGGGAGATGCCAGCTCCTCCCTTTTAGCCCGGATAGCCAAGCAGTGTTCTTCCATAAAACACACACGCACAATCACATTTGGAAGTGTGAAAGAGAAATTTCCACTAGCCCAGCTTTTTGGAAACACAGAGTGTGTTTCCCCGGAGGCTTGCTAGCTCCTGCCCTGTCATCTGTCTATCGCTACCATCTATCGACAGGATCTATCGATAAGTCGCACGTCCTTGTTTGGTCCTGATGCCTTTTGTTAAAACGCTGTTAGTCTCCTAGTTTCTGTCGTTCCAGAGTTCAGCGTCCTCTTTGGAGTCTCCAGAAGTTTCGTCTTCCGGTTCACTTCTCTTTCACCTCTTTAGCGCGCATATGTGTAAACAGAAGCACACAATCACAAAGGTGTACACATTTTGAAAGGTGAATCATATAACGCCAGGCAGCTGTGTTGGGTCAAGAAGCTGCCAGGGAATGATTTTTGACTTGGCTTGGCCCAGTGATGTGTCTGCAGGGCACCCAACATATGCCACTCCTGCCCAGAGCTCTGCCATCTCTTTGACAGCTCATAGTTGGGCTCGGCCAGCCAGTTACGACCAGTGGCTTCTCCAGCATCATGTGGAGTGAGGCATCTCCTTGCTTAGCCTTGGCTGGAGCAGCCGGTGAGAGTCCTCTTCTGCCGTCTCACCTGGAGGAGGACCACAGAGGTCAAGCTGCACCCAGAACATCTGTCTACTTGGGGCTACATGGGGCAGCAGGGACCTCACAACGAAAGAACGAACACCCTCCAGGCTTTGGAACTTCTGTGGAGGAGTCGACGCTGTGAGCTTTGGTGTGGAACTTGGCATGAGCACGGGCCTTTTTTCCCTAACCCGTGAAATGTCGGGAGGTATGAGGATTGTATTTTGTGCTGCCTGGCAGACAGAAAGCCAACAGGTGCAGCTTTCCTCTCCACTCCTCTCCCCTCCCCTCCCCTCCCCTCCCAGCTCCATGCTGGAGGGAAAAAATTACAGCCGCCGACTGTTTTCCCTGTCTTTTTATTTTATTTCTTGAGTTAACCCTGCCACTCGCCCTATCCCGAAGGCAGTCGGGTGGAAAAGAATATAAAATATCCAGCCGAAATTGAAAGCAGCTGCTTCATGGTTTAAAGGTCTAGGAACTGTTCTCCGGGAAGGAGTTGGCCCTCCCCTCCCCGCCCGTCGGCATCCGCCCCATGGCCCGCTCTGGTCAAGCGCCTGGAGCTGGCCAGCTTCCATTTTGTCGAGGGGCTGCTGGGGTGCCCATCTCACCTTGCAAACTTTCCTTGGGTGGCGCTTAGGGGCAGGAGCTGGGTTGAGTTCTGGGGCTGTCCTCCCCTCCTAAGGCTGCAGAGAGCACAGACTCCCTGGACATCGCCTTCTTTCGACTGCAAATTCTCCGTCTTTGTTTGTTTCTTTAAAGCATTAGGGCCAAACTGTGGCTCCCTAGAGGTCCGTGGACTACAGTTCCCATGAGCCCCTGCCAGCAGTTTGGCCACCCCTGCCCTACACCATTGCAATCCCCTCTCACCATTCCCGAATTTCCCTTGACTTCCTAAATGTGCAGCTGAAAGGGCCGGGGAGCCCACGGGCAGGGCCCCAGGCAATGTGAGCCACGGCACGTGGTCAGAGAGCCAACACGGTATTGTGGTTAAGAGCGGCAGCCTCTCAGCGGGAGAACTGGGTTTGATTCCCCGTTCCTCCTCCTCCTGCAGCCAGTTGGGTGACCTTGGGCCTGTCAGGGCTCTCTCAGCCTCACCTATCTCTCAAGGTGCTTGTTGGAATGAAGATTTCTTTTTTTTAAGAAAGCTGTTCATTATTTATTTGTTTGTTTATACTTTAATTTATACCCCGCCACTCACAACAATGTCACCTCACGGCGGCTTACAACATAAAGCACAGTCACAAAATCCCCATAAAACTCCTTAAAACATTAAAAGCCCTAAAATTACAATATCAATACCAAAAAAAAAAAAAAATACACGCGCAGTATCAAGATGGCGGTATAACTCAGCCGTTCCAGCATGGTCTCCCGGGCATGATCCCAAAATTACCCCGCAGGTTTCATGTAGGGCGACATAGGGTGGGACCCACTGATCTTAACCCCGGTCACTAGAAGCAGAGAAAAGCTTCTGAGCTTAAACCCCTAACTCTTCTTACAAAAGGCAAACGCACACGGGCACACGGTGAGAGGGCTTTAGGACTGGGGTTTTCCATTCCTCCCTCGATGCGTTCCGGCCTAGCGAGGACCGCTAATTTGCTGCGGGAGGGACTCTCGTCTGAGCTGAACCCCCAACAGCCCGGCGTTTTGGCACAGCCGAGAGAGTCAGGTCAGAGAATGCCAAGCGCTCCGGATCGAGCCAAGGCAGGTGGGTCCCCTGTGGTCAGAGCGTGCAGCCGGGGTGCGGTGTTCAGACGGCCCTGAGTTACGGAGCCGGCCGCGGTAATGCTAAACAGGTGAGCGTGCCTGTGATAAGCTCCCAGGAATGTGAGCTCAGCAGCTGTGGGCAAGCCGCCCGTTCAGAACTTGGATGGGACAATTAAGTAAATAAGAAAAGGCCAGAGCCCTGGATCAAAGTTGGAGAGAGCCGTTTTTATTTATTTGGAAAAGTCGGATTATATTGGCAGATGTGTATTTTTTTTTTTAACAGGGGGGGGGAGAAAGCCTTTCGAAAACATTGGCCCTCATCTGAGGTTTCCTGACAGCCGAGGCGGTGTTTTTTTTCCGAGGGTTTCTTATGGGAAAGGAAGAGGGTGTTGGGGGAGAATATTTGAAGAGGCCGAGGGGGTGGGGCCCGCGTCAGTACGGCTTCCCCTACCCTCGCCGTTCCCCGAAATGGGGATTTTGAACCAGGCTCGGAAGGTCAGCCAAACTGAATCGGCCGGCTTGTGACACAGGTCAAAGACACCGCGTTGAGATCATGCGGATTTTGAGCTTGCCTTTGAAAGCGGGAGGGCTGCCCCTGCCCTGAACATCCGAGTGATGTAGAGGTTGATCAACGGTCAACCTGCCGCCCCAAAATCCGATGAGACGGATGTTGACTCGTTGCTGTACCCCAGGGGTAGGTACCTCAGAGGGGGCAGGTAAAGAAAGCTCTGAGACAACATAAGCACCTGGCTAGCAGTCAAGGAAGCAGGATGCTCTGCTACGCCAAGGTCACGCCAGAGCGGGATTGTCCCGAGTGGTCCTAAGAGGAAGCCAGGCAGCTGCTGACTCATGGCAACAGTGACGGGTAATGCAAAGAGCAAACCTCGGTTTGAGGAGAACCTTTAAGACCAACAAAGTTTGTTCACATGCACATTTCCTCGGATGCAGTGAAACGGGAGTCCACGGCTATAGCTAAAGTGAGAGCGGTAAATTAACATGCAGCAAGGGGATCAAACGGAATCAAACGGGGATGACAAACTCGGTTTGTGAAGTCACTGTTTGTTACCACCCGCAGCTCCTGCGCGGCCGCTCAGCTCTTCGTCATACCGGTTTAGTCAGATGGTGCTCAGGCGAGGTGATTGTGGTTGCCATGAAGTTCTCAGTCTGAGATTCTGGGTTATTTTGGGAGGGGGGGAGCATCATCTGGGCATGGAATTGGGGTCCCTGTGGGGGGACAGGTAGTTGTGGATTTCCGTCATTCTGCAGGGGGTTGGACTAGATGACCCTGGAGGTCCCTTCCAACTCTAGGATTCTATGATTCTAACCTCTGTAAACCCACCAGAAGCTGCCGACCATCAAGGCTCTGGCAGAGCCCAGCAAGCGTAACATCCAGTGCTCCTGCTACCCAGTCCTAAGAAGTTAACCATCTTTTATCTGAGCTTAAATATCCATCATTCCCCCCCCCCTCTCAGTTCCCATTTAAACTGTTTCGTATTACCTCCCTCTGTGGTCTGTATGGTTAATGCTTGCGGCTGGTTCCTTAGGGGCGGAGGGAACAGGACAAAACTGAATACGATAGACTCTATCTGAGATGCCGAACTGATGCCAAGTAAAGCAGGACTGACTCTGGACTGTTTCATACTCTGCTCCTGCCAAGGCAATTCTTAAAAATGTTTACTCTCCCTCCTTTTTGTGACATCGCCGCGTTGCTGACTCACGTCGAGAGGCTGATCTTCTGTGTCTTCTGTGTCCTTTCTAGCCCCACTTTTTTCTTTCTAGGGTGCAGTAATTCTCTGGATGACTACCGGAGTCCCTTTCATCCCTAATGAATGATGGAAGGTGGTGATCCCATCCTACAGTTGTAGGATGCAAGCAAAATTGTTAGTGGAAAGCATGCGCATGTGTGGTCCCTGTTATTCTTGGCTTCTGATTGGAATTGCAATCAGCAAGTGATTTGGGGGCGTCGATTCTGGAGGGTTGTTGTACAGTCGTCAAGCAGCAAAGCTGCACCGGTGTGCTCACTAGTGACACCAAGAGGTCACTATTGGGATTGCAAGAACTTCAAACTATGTGGAGTGAAAATTTCCAAGCACATGTGCCTGGAAGTTCCCTTTGTTTAAGGTGGGTTACCACACATTTCCTCTTCTTCAGGAAGACAAGGATTTTAGCTAGCAAAGTGGAAAGACCTTCCACCATTAAGTTATCAGCTCTCTCCATCTTCTGATGTGTGGGCATGTAATCCTGCTAGTAGCCTAGCCATAGGGGCTTGCAATGTGTTTCTCTGTAACTGTTTTCTAAGCTTTTGTGCACTGCTTCGGTAAGGCCACTGAAGCTGATGAATATGATATGTATTCATAAATAATCTTTCCAGTAAAGATTATTCCTTTTAAACCTCAAAGCGCTGTGAGTCTGGATCTGTGCCTAATCCACAAAAGATAACCTATAACTGCAACCGCTCTGCAATAACCAGTCACAGTCCTGTTAGAGCCGCTGTTGCATCGCAGTTCTGTCAGAGCTCTCTCAGCCCCACCTTCCTCACAGGGTGGCTGTGATGGGGAGAGGAAGGGAATCTGCTTCGAGACTCCTTTGGGCAGTGAAAAGCAGAGTATAAAAACCAACTCTTCTTCTTCTAGGCTCGAGACCAAACCAATGGCGTGGGAGAAATTCTAGGCAGCTTGCTACATGTGACCGTGTGGGGGAATAAAGACACGGAAAGCGAGGAGGAGAAGGTTTGTGTTCTTTTGGGGCAGGAAATTGTCAGGCTTTGCGAGCCGAAGACCCACCTTCTAAGAAAACAAACTCCGAGCAGCAAAGGAGCAGGAAGTGGGCTCTGGCAGTCAAGAATGTGAGCTATGTGCCAGCGCCTAGGCAGGTGTGCAGAGGGGTCGGCTTTCCAAACATGCTTTTGGGCCGTGCTGAAGGGGGGAGATCAGAAGGGGCCTTCTGGGAACCAGGAAGCAATCCCGTTGCAGGCCGTCCTTTGTCCGTCTTTTGCTCCGTTATCCTTCCTGGAACAGCTTTTGTGAAGCGGAGTCTGGCCTTGTTTTCCATTGGCAGATTCTTACTGTGCAAGCCCTTTCGATGGCATGCCCAACAACCAGCACTCCCTTGTAAAAGATTCCGGATTTCAGCCCCTCTCCGGAGGGAATTCTCAGATATCCTCTCGCATGTGTGTTTTCCGAGCATGGGTCTTACCGGTTCTTGCAAAGGCAGAGGCACAGGGAGAATGGACAGGGATCGGCTTTAGCGCACCCCATTAAAATTACTTCTGTCAACCTCGGGCTTCTTCCAGGCTCAGAGCTGGGCTGGTGGAGGGGAAACAGGGACGACGACCGGGAACTGACATTTTGTTTGTTGCCGAGATCCGTCGTAACGAAAATCTTTGCTTTTATTATCTGATTTCTCTCGTTAGCGCGGTATTCGTGTGACCGGGATCTAGTACGAGACGGGCCACGTGGGGTCCAAAGGCAGCTGAGACAGGATCGAGTAAAACAAATTCAAATGAGTAGCCGTGTGGGTCTGCAGTAGCACAATAAAATCAGAGACCAGGAGCACCCTTAAGATTTATTCAAGGCGTGAGCTTTCGAGTGCAAGCACTCTTCCTCAGACGAAGAACTCCCTACATGACTGGAGTCTGAGTAAAACAAATAATACTCCATGGGATACGTTAAGAAGGGTTTGCGAACTGGAAGCCATTCAACTGAAGAGCAGCTTAACCGGAGAAAAGGAAGAAACCTACGACGCACTACGACACAAGCAAACGAGGAAGAGACTCTTTACCTGCCCCCTGAAAAGACAGCAAAAACTGATCCAGGCAGATCTTCCTTGGAGGAGAGTTGCAAATACGGGGTGCAGTCCCAGACAAGACCGTTTCCCCGTCTTGCACAAGTAAGGACGCCACCAAAGTCCTGTTGTCCGAACGACTTTAGTCCTCTGGTTTCTCTGTGTGTGGGAGGAAGCCGAACTACGAAGGGAGAGCTGATTTATCATTAACTCTTTCAAGGAGCTCAGCGGGCATTTCGCACAAGCTGGTGAAATGGTGACGTTTTCCCCTGATGAGAACACCTGCTGGGTTGTCCCTTGGCAAAAACAAAAGGAGGGGAAGTGTCCAAATATGCCCAGCGTGGCCCAGGCTAGCTTACTGTGGTCAGATCTTTGAAGATGAAAGAAGTTGGGTGACGCTTCTGAACGTCTCTTTCATTGAAAACCTTCTAGGGCAGCGGCGGCCAAACTGCGGCTCTCCAGATGCCCAGGGACTACAATACCCATGAGCCCCTGCTGGCATGGGTATTGTAGTCCTTGGACCTCTGGAGAGCTGCAGTTTGGCCACCTCTGCCCTAGAACGTTTTCAAGGAAAGAGACGTTCAGAAGCGTCCAGATGTCCAGGGACTACAATACCCATGAGCCCCTGCTGGCAGGGGCTCATGGGTATTGTAGTCCATGGACATCTGGAGCGCCGCAGTTTGGCCACACCTGCTCTAGGGTAAGTCAGCTGCGACTTAGTGGTGTTTCCCAGCAGTGTTCAGACATGACTTCCTTTGCTGGACAGTTAAGGACACAGGACGTTTGATCCCTGTGCCTCCAGGTCAGCAGGTCTCACCACACATTTCCCACCTGAGCGCATTCCAAGCGGGAAAGCACACGGAAACGCCTGCGCCGACAGCGGAAAGCATCCGTCAAAAGGCGCACCTGCCAGGCGTGTCTTTCCCACACTCTCAGCTGGTGTGATGCAGAATCCACAGGGACAGGGAGGCATTCCTTTAAAAGAAGCGATCTTTCGTTTAGGAGGTTTTCTGTGTTAGACCACACTACTCATCACCGACCCCAGGCCAATTTTGGAACACCTGTCATGCATGCACATTATGTT
Organism: Paroedura picta; assembly: GCF_049243985.1. NCBI lineage: Eukaryota > Metazoa > Chordata > Lepidosauria > Squamata > Gekkonidae > Paroedura > Paroedura picta. The sequence continues at coordinate 19,050,838 of NC_135385.1, read as the reverse complement.
CAATACTCGTTGGACGCAATTCCAAACTGGGCACCTCCCAGACTGGCATGTTTGAGGGAACACCAGTAGCTGCCTTATTGGTCCACCAATTGGTCTACCAAGACCAGCGTTTGACGGACATCAGCTGTCCAAGATCCCAAATCTATCCATCACTACCTGGTCCTTCTAATTGGAGATTCTGGGAACGGGACCAGAGAGCTTCTGCACGCCAAACAGATGCTCACGGATAAAAAACAGGGACCATGCGCGTAACGTTCAAATTGCCATGCTGAGTCATGCTACTTTGCAAAAGGCAGGACACATTTCCACGTTTCCGGCGTCCATGCGCCTAACATTTTTCTTAACAGCATGGTTGAAAATCCTGCTGGCCTCGCAGACAACTTTCCGCCATGACGGCAGGGTGCACGCCTGCGAGCTGTGCATTGGTGTGGTGCGCACGAGCATGGGTTGAGAGGGAGATGTGCTAAGACTCAAGATGCATCCACTCCCCCTCCCACACACACACATACTGAGATTCAACAGAAGACCCCCCCCCCAAGACAGAGCTGAAAACTAAAAATGAGCAGTCTAGTGCAGTGTCCTTCAGCCCTTCGAACTTGGAGGGACCCCTGAAATATTTTTTAGGCTTCCAGGAACATGGGAACGGTGACAGGCCCCTCCAGCGAAGTGGGTGCGGAAGGAAGATGCGGGAGCCAGCTGATCAATCAATGGCTCATTTACGGTCTCCCTTGTGGAGAAAGAGACCCGTAGGCCTGTACAGCAACAGGGAAAGGGGGCTCAAGGGGCATCTAGCAATGTCGGTGGCCACCCAAACATCTGGGAAAGGCTGCCTAACCCCTGGAGAGCTCTAAGGGAACCCCGGAATCCTGGTCGAGTGACTCATTCTCACCACGTTTTAACGTGGCTTCCACAAAAGAATGAATCGGTGACAACCACGATTCGGGCCTGGTAAACAGGTGGGGTGCGGGTGAGCGGCGCTGTCAGCCGTCCCACGCCAGGGGGTTGGCTGTCCTTTCTTCTTTCCTCGCCGCCCTTTCCTTCCCCGGCCTCGTCGTCGCCCTTCCTGCCAGACCCGCCCCAGCTCCTCCGCCGCTGGCTTGTCAGCTGAGCAGGTGTGTGGGCAATCGACTGCCTCTTTTCATTTTGATTTCGCCCCCCCCTTTCCATCAGCCGATAAAGAATGCAGGCTTTTGAGGTCAGGAGCAGATTCCTTGCGTCCTCGGCATCGCTGGGCTGTAACCTTATGCCGGTTGAAAGGCTTTTCCAGCGGGCCGGGCTGGGAGAGAACCGCAGAAGGGGCCGTCATCTCCTCCCCGCCCCCTTGCACAAAACACACCTGTGGCTTGGCTTGGCTGCCGTCCCTGACGACCCTGGGCTGGTTTTTGAGCTCCCCCCCCCTTACTCCAGGTGATGATCGGCAGAGGTGATCCGGCTAGCTGAAAACCCAGTCAAAGAGATGAGAACTGTGGGAAGGCTGGCATGATTCTTTGGGAACCCCCCCCCACCTCTGGGATTTTGACACAATGATGCTTGTGCTCCTCACCTGTGATCCAGAGGGCTCCAAGACCTGAGGACGTCCCTCTCAGCCAGCCCCGAGCCCTTCCTTGTATGTCCCATGCCTGCAGCCGAGCTCTTTTCCATCGTCCGTCAGAATATGAGCATTGTGCTTCCCACGGAGATGTGGCAGAGCTCTTTGCCCTCTCCCCAGCTGCTGTTAACTGGACTGGAAACTTAGACAGTCGCATTGACGGCGATGGCCCGATTTCTCAGCCGTGGAGGGTGGAATCCACGGTGTTTGCTGATGTCCCTCCTCACCCCAAATCCCACCCACTCCAGGTTTCGGATATTCCCGACCGAGAGCCAGCAACCAGATTGCGCACGTGCAAATGAATGCGCATCGGTTGGGAGGAGGGGGGAGCCATGCCCCCATGCGCCTCCCCCTCCCCAGCCTTTTCAGCCTAGCCCCTTCGATCCTCTGATGGAATTATACCCTTTTCTTCTTCGGATTCGTACATCTTGGAGGGGGTCAGGCACCCCGCGGTGGCCGGTCTGCTTACCGAACCTCCCCGAGACAAACAGCCGGCTGCAATTTCTCCCCTGCTTAACCAGACCGCCGATGCTGGAGGTTATATTGCGGAACCAGTAAAAGTTATTTCAGCAAGCGTCTGTGTGGTCTGCACCCTTCCTGAGCCCAAAGATAACTTGATTGGAGCCAGGCCTCAGCTTGCAGCCGGGGTCCTAGCTGCCCTCCCCCAGCGTGGCTCTCGGGCTGCTCTTTGCCAAACCACAGCCACATTTCTGATCTCATTAGGCTACGGAGTTAGGGGGGGGAATAACTAGGGGGTGGGTGGGAAGGATGCCCTGATTTTATTCCAGCAGAGTGACAGCTGCTTGCAAGTGATCAGGAGGGTGGAAATCTCTTCCCCTTCCCCATCTAGGAAAGCCTGCCTTGTTCTTCATAGCGGTTAAGATTGCAGAAAAGTATCGGTTTAAATCGATTTTTCAAGGCAGCTACGTTTATTTCCACCCTGGCCTTTGTTTTTTTTTTTTTTTTTTTTGCGTTCAATCCTTTCGCTGGATAACTTGGGCTGTTTCCCCTCCTCCTTTTCTCTCCCGCTCTCCCTTTTTCCATTTCGGGTTTCGAACGGGCGGACGGGGTCAGGGCGGAAATTCGTTTGCAGTTCCAGTTCGTTGAGAACAAGGAAGGTGGTAAAGATGGATCTCATCACCGAGGAATGTGAGACGTTTACTTCGGGTTGAAAATTACGAATCTGTATTTTGAGAAAAGAAAGAACGGAATTCAAATGCTCCTGTTTCGGAGACCTTTAGGGAAATTTCATCCTCCCTTTAAAATATTTTTTTATAGACTAGCTGTAGCTGTTACAGATGTCGGGCAACCCCATCTCCCCGACAGGAGCTCAGATGTTCTCTCGCGTGAAACATGTGGCGTCCAAGTTTCGGGTCCAGATGTGGGTGTGCAGAGTCAATTAATTCAGAGAGGGAGTTCTTCAGTTCATCCCTTTTCATTTTTAAAATCTCTTCCTCTTGTAAAAAAAAAAAACATTACCCAACGAACACACACCGAAGCAACTCCGCTCTGAAGAAAACCATCTTTCGGTTTATGAACCGCTGGATCAAAACGAGATGATCTCGTCTCCAGTGACCTTTTGGGAGTATCTAGAGCCTCTTGTGGCTTAGAGTGGTAAGGCAGCAGACATGAAGTCTGAAGCTCCGCCCATGAGGTTGGGAGTTTGATCCCAGCAGCCGGCTCAAGGTTGACTCAGCCTTCCATCCTTCAGAGGTCGGTAAAATGAGTACCCAGCTTGCTGGGGGGTAAAGGGTAATGACTGGGGAAGTCACTGGCAAACCACCCCGTATGGAGTCTGCCATGAAAACGCTAGAGGCCGTCACCCCAAGGGTCAGACATGACCTGATGCTTGCACAGGGGATACCTTTACCTTTACCTTTATCACCAGAAGCAAGACTGCCTTTCCATGAAAAATTATTTCTCCTATGTTTTTGTGAACTGCAACTGAATTCGAGGGGATTGATTGGCTGTTTTGGCAAAGAATTACCCTAGGGCTGTATTGGGATGTGTGACGCAGTTTACTAATTTAACAGAATCAACTTTTGCTTTATATTCCCACTGTCATGATGGGAGTTCATAGTCTGACGAAGAGTGCTTGCCCTCGAAAGCTCACGCCCTGAATAAATCTTTGTTGGTCTTAAAGGTGCTACTGGACTCTGATTCTCGCATAAATAATTTGTGCATCTAAATCTAAGTAAGTATTTCCAAAGGTGCACAGCGTACTACGGACAGTGCTCACAAACCTCCATTCGGAAAGGCCTTCCCCCGGCATGACCTCCTGTTCACCTGTCCTGAAGTCCGATGGGAAGCCTTCGAAGGGAAAGTTCAAATTTGTGTCTCTGTGCACAGATATTTTGCGCCTCAAATCACGTCTGCCAGACCTGAGTGCCAGATTCGCACGAGTCCTCTAACATCAGAGAAGTCAGCTGTGAGCCTGACTACCACATTTTGATGGACTGACTTTGGGGGCTTTCCCCATGTCTCATGCCTCACTCTTTCCAGCAGGCATGATGAAGACTCAACAAAGGCCTCTGGCTAGCCGGAAGGGGGTTGTTCCAGGAGAAGGGATGCCTTCCGCTCTGCTCTGGTTCTTCCGCTGAGACAGGAAGCAGCTAGAGTTGGATATGGGTTTAAAACATCTCGGCAGGTTGGGGGGTGGGTTGGTCGCTGTCTGCTTCTCCCTTTGCCCCCTGTGCACATGCCAGCTTGGTGGAGAGCCAGCTTGGTGTCGTGGTTAGGAGTGTGGACTTCTAATCTGGCGAGCCGGGTTCGATTCCCTGTTCCCCCACATGCAGCCAGCTGGGTGACGTTGGGCTCACCACAGCACTGATGAAGCTGTTCTGACAAAGCAGAAATATCAGGGCTCTCTCAGCCTCACCCACCCCACAGGGTGTCTGTTGTGGGGAGAGGAAAGGGAAGGTGATTGTAAGCCGCTTTGAGACTCCTCCGGGTAGAGAAAAGCGGCATATAAGAACCAACTCTTCTTCTTCTTCTTCTTCTTCTTCTTCTTCTTCTTCTTCTTCTTCTAATATCAGGGCTCTCTCAGCCTCACCCACCTCACAGGGTGTCTGTTGTGCGGAGAGGAAAGGGAAGGCGACTGTAAGCCGTTTTGAGACTCCTTTGGGTAGAGAAAAGTGGCATCTAAGAACCAAATGTTCTTCTTCTTCAGTAATACCAGGGCTCTCTCATCCTCACCTCCCTCCCTGGGCTAAAATAAAATCAAATTAAAATTAGGGGCAGTTTTTGATCCGGGCATGATTGTCTTCCCAGTGCCAGACCTAGAACCTCCTGACAGTCGTCCTGCAACTAGATCACGCAGCTGAAGAGATCTAATCACAGATCCCTCTGTGTGATTTGGCCCTTAATTGCCCACCTGAAAGCTAGCAGCAAATCCCAGATGCTGTTTTTAGTCCCACCCACCCCCCTTGTAGGGATATATTTTATTATCGCAGCAGCTGCCCCCTGTTTTTCCAGAGCTCTTGATTTTGTAAAACAGATTTTCTTCCCCTGTAAACGTTCCAAGGCAGAAACCCCTGTACTTATTTATTTAACTTCCCCTCCTTTTTCTTTCTCCTTTTGGGTCAGCCAGATGAGAGAGCCACGTGACCAGGGGGCAAAGGGAGAAGCAGACAACAAGCCACCCTCCACCCCCCCAACCTGCAGAGATGTCTTAAACCCGTATCCAACTTTAGCTGCTTCCTGCCTCTGCGGAAGAACCAGAGCAGAGCGGAACAAAGGAAGTGGGACTTCCAAGTTTGGAAAACCCGAAGAGTTCTGCTCCGGTGACTCGGTGCTGAAACCATCTCCTTGTCCATCCCTGTTATAAAAACACTCCCGACCCCAAACGGTCCGGCCCTGATGGGCAGTTTCTCATCCGCCTGTCCGGAAACACAGCAGATTTGCAAATGCGCAGGGTTTGACTTCCCAAGACAGGAAGACAGGCCAAAAGAAAACAAATCTAAGATTTCTCGGAGCAGCTGTGTTTCCCCTCTTCAGGTTACTTTTGCAGCTTGTCACGTCCAGACTGCTGGTCAGCAAAGATCTTCGCCCATACCTGTTCTTTCTCTGACTTCCATATGGCCTAGACAGGGCCCTGGTGGATCAGGCTAGTTTCCCACCTCGTCCAGCATCTCGTTTCATGCAGGGGAAGGCTATCGGAAGCCGCTTTGAGACTCTTTCTGGTAGGGAAAAGTGGAGTACAAAACGACAGCTCTCCTTCTGCTTTTTGACCTAACACAGATTCTGTCACCTTCATGCATCCAAAATGAATCTAAGGAGAGATGGACTGTGACAACACACACACACCCAGCTGAGATACAGCTCACACACACACACACACACACACACACAGAGTTCATTTTGCCCGGTGATCCAGCTCTCTCGCGAAGAAAAGGCACAGGCGGAAAGCTCTCTGCTGCCATTTGCCCGCCGTTGTTTATTCAGTTGGGCCGTGCATTAAAAATGCTTATGTCTCCTCTTTATAGCTTTCAGCTTGGGCTCCGTGCCAGTCGGTACATTGGGCTGGGGCATGTATACATTGCAATAACATTAAAATCGCGGAGTGACTAAGAGAGAAGAGGGAGGGCATGAGGGGAGAAGAAACTGCACTTGGAGGAAAAGGTCCATTTTCTTTTTGAGGGAGCTCGCTGGGGCAAGTTGGCACCTGTAATCCATGCCCTAGAAGCGTGGCCCCCAAAATTTTTATCACCGGGGACCAGTCAACGCTTGACAATTTTACTGAAGCCTGAGGGGGGGGGTAGTCTTTTGCCAAGGGATATTGCCTCCGCCTGAGCCCCTGCTCCACTTGCTTTCCCGCCGGCGCCCCTGACTTCCCTCTGCCTGCTGGGGGGCGCTGCCAGCAGCTCAGTGCCACGCCGAGGGGGAGCCCCAGCCATGGTGGCTGCTGGAGAGCACCAAAGGTGAGCTGATGGCAGAGTGGCAGGGCAGCCCCCGAGGCAGCAGCCAGGGAGGTGGACGAGGAGGAGCCGTGGCCCGGTACCGACTGATCCACGGACCGGTACCGGTCTCCATGCCAGGGGTTGGAGACTGCTAGACAATTACTGACAATTTTCCTGGGCTGAGAGGACATGCTGGGGTCCTGAGACAATGAACGTTCCGGCTGTTGTTTGCAAATTTCCAATTAAGCCTCCCAGACATCAAAATTTTGTCATTTAAGAGTTGGATACAGGTAAAATAGCTTATTTGCAATCAATCGCACCCCCTTCCCTTCCCTCCCCTTCTCTTCCCTTCCTTCCTTCCTTCCCTCGCTTCAGTCCCCTTCCCTCTCCTCTTTCCTTCCTTCCTTCCTTCCTTCCTTCCTTCCCTCCCTTTTCTTTGCTTGCTTGCTTGCTTCCTTCCTTCCTTCCTTCCTTCCTTCCTTTCCTCCCCTTCTCTTTCCTTCCTTCCATCCCTTCTCTTTGCTTGTTTCCTTTCCTTCCTTGCTTCCTTCCTCCCTGCCACATCGTGCTCTGTCGAGGTCAGTATTTCCTGCTCTGACAGTCAGCCACTCTCCAAGGACACAGGCAGGGGACATTGACTATCTGATCCAGTAGCCGCTCGCAGGAGATGCCGGGGACGGAACCCGGGACCTTTTCCGCACAGAGCCCCAGTGCTGGATGCTTCCTGAACGGCTCCCATTTGAGCAAGCGCTGAGAAAACAAACAAAACCCATCCGCTATTAATATTACGGTGGCATCCGAGGCCGTTCCCCACCAGGCCCCTGGAAGCGGCCTAATTTGTTCCAATCCTTCCGTGGCTGCAAAAGCCATCAACTTTGTTGCCTCTGTTGAGGCAGACGAGTGGAAAGAAGCCGGGTACAGAGATGGTAAAGAGGGCTGCCAAATAAATATTATTGCGACTGTTTATTTGAATTCTGATTCACGGGTTTGATTGACGCGGAGGCCCTGGCCAGCCGGCCACTGGCAGGTGAGCGCATGGAAACAGCAGCTATGGCACAAGACGGTGCGCCAAGGAGATTTTTGGATTCCGGCAGGGGAAACTTGGTCCTGGCATTCCTGTCCACGGTCCCTCCGGCTGTCCCTGTTTACCAGTCCCTGGCGCAACACCCGTCCCTATTAGAGAGAACATTCAATGTGTCATGCGCCTTGTTTGGAGCTGAGCATCCCTGATGCGATGGTGCTTCTGCCTCACGTGGATCGAGCCTCTGCTGTTTCACTTCTGCGCATGGTTGTTGCTGTCCTCAGGCAACAGGTTTTGTACCACATGCGTTTTTCATTGTTTCGTAGGCAGGCACACATCAGCAGTATACCATCCAAGGGATGTTATGAATTAAAGCTATGCTAACCCAAGCAGAGGTAAACCCTTCTAAGAATTCGGTGGGCTTAGATGGATGCGATTCGTCTCAGAGCAGGGGAAAAAATCCCTGGCATTTTGTACGAACGAGGGTATTTCTTGATACGGCTTGCACGAACAAATTACTAGGGTAAGGCAGGGTTACCACTGCCGGCTGAGAGGGCTTGGAAAAGTCCTGAAAGTACTCTGTTTTTAGTGGGGCTTGATTTTTAGTGGGACTTTCCTCCACGTCAAGGGTAATTAAAACCAAAACCTAAACAGTTTGGGACAGAATCATAGAGTCATAGAGTTGGAAGGGACCTCCTGGGTCATCTAGTCCAACCCCCTGCACTATGCAGGACACTCCCAACCCTCTCACTCATCCACTGTGCCTGCCATCCAGATGAGATGCTCCAGGTATGTATAGCAGGTTTTCTCAGTCACGGTTTTGTGAAAATCTGGGGTTTCTTGACAGCCCTGGAAGGGTTTCCTGAACGGGTGAGAGTTAGTTACTTTTGTATACATCTTTAAAATTTGTTAAATATTTATTGGATGATATATTATTATTTAGATTTATTTCCCGCCACTCCCAGAAAGCCGTCTCGTGACAGGTCACAATGTCAATCCCATACACAATAAACACCCCCCAATAAAACCCTATTAAAACAACGTTCATACAAAAGCACAAAATTACAACATGGCGGTAACAACCTCAAAACTATTATTCGGATATGGTCCTATCGACCTCGCCCTGCTCCCAAAATGACCAGTGATGGGCCTGGAGGGGGTAGGAAGGGGAGGGTCCCAGGGTGGGCCTGGACCCAGCTCTGCTTCCCAACCGTATTCCGCACCCTCGTGCTATTTTGGGGTTTTCTCGAGACCTGAAGAATATTTCAGGGGTTTCTCTAGGGTCGAAACATTGGGGAAAGCTGATGTAAAGAATGCCCATTTTGCACGGGGGAAATGATTCTTCTTTTTAATGCCACAGTCCTGTGAGCAAGGCCAGGTTGGCAGAGGGAGCCATTTAATGGCTTGGGAACGTTCAGCTCGGAGAAGAGATGGCGGAGAGGAGACAGGGTGGCTCTCTTGATGTATTTGAAAGGTTGTCCCTTGAAGGAGGGCAGGGAAAGGTTCCTGTTGGCAGCAGAGGAGAGGACCTGCAGGAATGGCTTTAAGCTCTGTATGGAATGGGAACTGGCTATTGGGGGGAAATTTCACAGTCAGAGTAGTTCAGCCATGGGACGGGCTGCTTAAGGAGGTGGGGAGCTCCCCCTCACTGGTGGTCTCCAAGCAGTGGCTGGAGAGATACTTCTCCAGGATGCTTGAAGCTGATGCTGCATTGAGCGGGGGGCTGGACTAGATGGCCTGCATGGCCCCTTCCCACTCTAGGATTCTACAGTTCTGTGTTCGATCAATCGCCACAGTTCCTCTGCCTATACATCGATGCGAATTCTGCAACCCTCCTGGAAATGCCCAGTCATGGCCCATGCCCTTCAGACATGACAGGCAGCCCTCTCTGGCACCTCTCCTGGCCACCTCGCCTCCTGGCTCCCCCTCCCACCCCAAACAAAACACAAATCTGGCCCCGGAGTGTGCTCTTCCCGGACGCCCGCCTTCCCCAGCTGGGGCAGCCCTGGCGTGACCAGTGAGAACATGTGCGCCACGAGGCAGAGAGGCCTGGCTTGGGTTTTATGGTTCCTTTGAAATCGTTGACCCCGAGAAAGGTTTTGGGGCAAGAATCTGCGGTGCAGATGTGGACGGGACCCGGGGAAAGGCCCTTCTTGCCGTAGCAGCCCAGGCGAAACATTGTTTTGGACAACTTGGCAAAATCACCTTCAATTATCGGAGGCGGGCAAGGAGATCAAAAGGCTGAGCAGGCAGGGGTGTGGCGGGGGGGGGGAGGCCTGTTTTGGAGACAGGGCTGGTTTCTTAAGGCTGGAGAGTCCTTCACCAGTCAAAACAGAATAATGGAAAACCTCTGGCGACAATCAGCTTGTGGGAGGGAGATTTCGATTCCGTTCCCGCTGCGGCCCCAGGCGTTCCCCCTTTTGGCTTCGGAGGTATTCCTGTGGGACCCATTAACTGTTTTGGGTGACCTCTTCGTTTCAGGACATGACGCACGTGCGGCAGAGTTGGCTTTGGCGTGTGGCGTTCATGTGACTTCGTTGTGTCCCTTACAGAGAGCCAGCTTGGTGTCGTGGTTAGGAGCGGCAGCTTCTAATCTGGCGAGGTGGGTTTGATTCCCCGCTCCCCCACATGCAGCCAGCTGGGTGGCCTTGGGCAACTGTAACTTGCTATGAGACTCCTTCGGGGAGAGAAAAGCAGCCTATATGAACTAACTCTTCTTCTTCTTCCTCTTCTTCTTCCTCTTCTTCTTCCTCTTCTTCTTCCTCTTCTTCCTCTTCTTCTTCTTCTTCCTCTTCTTCTTCTTCTTCTTCCTCTTCCTCTTCTTCCTCTTCTTCCTCTTCTTCTTCTGTTCTGACCGAGCAGGAATATCAGGGCTCTCTCAGTCCCACCTGCCTCACAGGGTGTCTGTTGTGGGGAGAGGAAAGGGAAGAAGCCGCTTTGAGACTCCTTCGGGGAGAGAAACGAGGCATATAAAAACTAACCTTCTGATGCCAGCCATTAGCTCAGAAGGACAAGAGTGTTTTCGAGAGGGGGGGGTACCTTTCTCTCTCTCTCTCCCCCTCTCTCCCTGGTGCTATGTCCTCTGATATGAGTCACACTTGGGCAGTTCTGTGGCTACTCAATCAAAACCACGCAAGCGTCCTTTCTCAGGAAATTTCACTTGGACCCCAAAACTATCTGCCAGGAGAAGAAGATAGGGGTATACTGCATAGATCCCGTACGGACAGGCTGGCTGCTAAGAGTAGGAGACGGACTTTCCTTTCTGCTAACCTGATCGATCGAGCTGTTCTTCCAACGCATCTCCATGAACTTCACCGACGGAGAATCACAGGTCAGGATTTCTGAATTTGTGGCCCTTCCTCTTCACAGTGAACGCTGTACATTAGGGTGGCCTCTGGAATCCCAAAAGGGAATTTGTTTCCTTCTGAAACATTCTGGCCGCAAAGATCCTGTGTTTATAATTTCCTTCATGGATCGCTGTCTCTCGTCTCCCTCTCTCTGTGTACGTACCTCTCTATTCTGCTACGTCGTGTGGTTATGAGGTTACCAAGCAAACCGCTAGCTCCCCCTGAAAAGATGCCCCTCTTTGTTTTGCAACATCAAGAAATCATGTAGATAAGGAGAGCTGTAATTCCCTAGCACAGCAGATAAGCTAATTGTTGGATGGTCCCTTTCAAGATAACGGGGTCCCAGGTTTACGAGTTGACATGTGTTCTTAGGACGCCCAAACACAAAGTCTTCAGAGATCTGACAACCAAGGAATCAGGTTTTATAAAGAACTGGAGAAGCTAAGAACCCTGTTTCGCTATGTCTCATGGGAAAGTTTTTTGCTCTTTCAAGCCCTCACCATTCAACTGTCCTGTTATAAGCTGGCCGTTCCAGACTTTTCCAGCAGAGAGTCCCGAAATGACGGCTTCAGTCTAAGGTGCGTGTGAACCTGAGGCCAGACTCTAACTCCGGAGAGGTCTCCGTCCTAGGTCCATCTTGCGAATTCTACCTGGCCCCCGTAGGACGAGAAACTTCCCTCCGCCTTCTGCAGTTGCAAGAGTGAGAAAAGACAGCTAGAGAGGGAGCATATTCCGCATCCCAGCCACCCATCCCCTTCCCAAGGACCTGACGGAGCTGACCGAGGGAAAGAAGGCCATTAGGTGATTGGGGAAGGGAAAGTGACGGGAGACACCCAGGCAAGATGGATCTACCCCCACGCACGGCAGATAAGGGGCGCTACTGCTGCTCCCGAAACGGAGCTACCTTGAAACGAACTTGTGAATATTTGCAATGTTCGTGGGACACTGGGGGGGGGGAGACTACTCCCGCCTCCTCCTTCACCCAGCCTGTGGGAAGCCGCTGGCCCGATCCTGCTCCCCAGCCTGCCTGCCACCCACAAGGCACACCTGTGGAGTTTGGAGGGAGAGGGCGGGGGCCCGGTGAACAAAGAGACGACACATCCCTCCCGCCTCCCGCCTCCGATGGTCTTTGCTCCCCTGCGAGCAAGTCCTTGTTGCAGGCCCCGAGGAGCGGACCTGGGCGAGGAGGTCTTCCTCAGCTGCCCTGACATCCTTTCCTCCCCACCCTCCACCCCAAACGGCATCAATCACCACGCTTTGATTATCCCCACAAAGGAGCCTTGGATGAGCCATGGTCAAGCTGGAGGGAAGGGGGGCGATGATGAAAGAGCTGTCAACTAGGATTAAGCAGTAGCCGTTTCCCCCGACGGCCGGGCACAGAGTGGCAGGGGAAGCGTGTGTGTGTTTGTGTGTGTGTTTGTGGAGAGAGAGAAAGGGGTGTGTAGGACAGGATTGCAACCACCTGCTAGGCCTTCAGCATGAAGGGAGGTTTTCAGCATGCCTGTGGGATGGAGCTGAGGGAGAGGGAAGGTCATGCAGGATGTAGCCCCCGAAGTCTCTTAAGAGATGGTATCCAGCCAATCGTCAAAGAAACAGAGAGGCAGGAGAACAAGGCCTGATCCCGACCCCCTGTCCTCCAGCCCCAGAATACCTCGGTGTGCTTATTCAATATTGAAGAGGAATGCACTCTGGATATGTGCAGAGGCACTGTCTCCTTAGATGTGCTTCCTTAGATGGCCGTTGTGAGTTTTGGCCTCTTGCGAGTTTTGGCTCATGTGAAACGTCATGTGGGTTAGTGCGCATCATTCCAGGGAGAATGCTAGATAAGCTTAAAAGGGCGGATGGATGGATGGATGGATGGATGGATGGATGGGAGGGAGGGAGGAAGGAAGGAAGGAAGGAAGGAAGGAAGGAAGGAAGGAAGGAAGGAAGGAAGGAAGGAAGGAAGGAAGGAAGGAAGGAAGGAAGGAAGGAAGGAAGGAAGGAAGGAAGGAAGGAAGGAAGGAAGTTGATGCAGTTTTAATGTATTTTATTTGTGTTGTTTTCAATTATTTAAAAGATTTTATTTCCATGGCTCGTTCAGTTTTACTGTACCTTAAGTTGCTTTTACTCACCTTGGGTCCTGTGTTACTCAGGAGCAAGATGGGCATATGTGCATTTAAAATAAATAAATGTAAAATCACCAGGGTGGGTGGGGTGGGGATCGGGACAACAAAATCCAGGATGGAATAGATCTGTGCCACGGCCCGAGAAGGTGCTCTTGAACCTCATCTGTTGTGGGCATTCAATGTGTTTTTGTCCCTTTTTACTCCAAGGAACGCAGAACGACATCGCTTGTGGTTTCCTGGGCCCATTCTGTACACTTTGGATAACGCACTTTCAATGTGCTTTTTTTGTAGCTGGATTTTCCCGTGCGGAACAGCTCCTCTACCGCATTCTTGAACATGCGCCGTTCTTTCTTGTGGATCTTGTTTTCCAAAGAAAGGCCTGTTGCCAGAGATTGGCTGTATTTCCCTCTTCACCTCTGAAAAAAGGTAAACTGGGAGCATGCCCCATACATTCAGAGCAGGGTTACGTGGGAAGGGGAGAAAGGATTTACCCCCTTCGGCCTCCTGTAGCTAGATTTCCCAGACGGTGGTATTTCAACGGGAGAAAGACAGGTTTTGAAAAAGGTAATTTAGCGTTCGGTTCGGACGGGTCGGCTTTAGAAAGGAGCTACAAGAACAAAACACATTGGCCGTTGGTCCGTCCCAGCGAGGGATTTCTTAACCTCCAGTGTGAGTTGTGCCCATCCATTGCTGTTTGCACAATAGCTTGCCAGTCGTCTGGGTCTCAGTCTTCACTGGAATTATGTAAACACCACCTTTAGAAGCCCATCTCCTTTGGGAGGCAGTGGTGGAAGGGAAAGGCCATATTTCAACGAAGTGGCCGATTGTTGAACAATGCTGAAGATTAAAAGTTGAGTCCAAGGCGCCTCCCAGACCAACCAAGTTTCCTTTAGCCGGGAGGTTTCATGGGCATGCCTAATATTTTGTTGCTTTCAAGCTGACGTTGGATTCAAATCTTGTCCTGCTACTTCAGACCGATACGGCAATGGGCCTAAATACCGGAGACTGTCCCTGTGTAAGAGAAAAGATGCACAAGGAGGCAGAGAGGTTGGCATTTCTCAGTCTGGAACGCCGCACTCCCTTGAACAAGTCAACACCCCCTACTTTGGAAGATGCTCGTATTAAAACGTCCTTCCATTGTTCAGTGGGGTCAGTTTTCCTCTCCGACACCCCTGTAGCCACCAGGGGGGGGAAAAAGCAGCCAATTCTATAGCCTCTATGGGTGCGTTTCTCCGCCCCGCATCCCCATTCCGGCTTTCGAGCTCCCCAAACGACAACAAAAAAAACCCGGGCAGGCACAAAGCCCCTGAGAAACGGAGAAAGCCTTCACCACCCACCCTCTCAATGGCCACTCCAGTTTCTCACAGCACCCTCCTTTTACTGCCATTTGTCACGGCCCCGGCTCACAAAAGGGGAGCAGAGAAAGAAACAAGGAGGGAGAGGAAAAGGAAGGAAAAAGGGGGAGCGGAGGGGACAGAAAGGGGGGGTGGAGGATGAAAAAGGGGGTGAAAAGGAACAGGTTTGTCATGTTGAGTGGGAGAGAAGGGAGGGGAGGGGCAGATAAATAAATAAATAAATAAATAGGCCCCGCCAAGTCCGAGGTTTCGGAGGGGTAGGAGCTTTGGAAAGGCGGCCCAGGACCGAGGCTGAATTTTAAGCGGCCGGCGCACAATCGGCCTCATTTTGCGCGGAGAGGAAGCTGTGGCCAAACAGTTCGATGTTTATTCATCAGAGGGCCCGCCGCGCTCCTCCCCGGGCCTTTGTTGCTAGTTATCGATCATGGTGGCTTTTCTGAGAGGAGGCATCTGTTGAAGGGGGGGGGGGCCCTAAATGAAGATGTGGAAAGGGACAGGGGGAAGGGAGGGAGCAGGTGGGCGTTGTGGGCAAGAGGCAACATGGATGTTTGTCCTTCCTCGGCAACACAAAAAGCCTTCCATTTTGCCCGGGAGAGCTTATTTTGTTGAGGCACATCGCCGGCTTTGAGGAGAGAGGAAGAGATGATGGGGTGCCGCCAAGCCCCAGAGGCAAAATCTCTCACTTGTGTGGTTGCGTTAGCTAGATGCCTGGAAGTGGTGGTGAGGTGGCTTGTCTGAAGCTCAACCCTTCTAAGACGGAGGTCCTGTGTCAGGGCAGGAAGGGATCGAGTGAGGAAGCACACCGGACCTCAACCAGGGCCAGGGCCTTTTCAGTCCTGGTGGAATGAGCTCCCTGAAGAGAACTTCCATAATTCCTTCCTGAACTTCCATCATTCTGCAGGGCCTGCAAGAGGGAGCTCCTCCACAAGGCATTGGGTTGAGACGGACCGCCCCAACATCTGCTGGTCCCCCCAGACACCCCCCTCCATGACCTGAACCAAACAGACCTCCCTGGGAGTTCCTGTTAACAGTTGTAGTTACAGTGTGAACCTGTTATAATATTCTGTTTAATTTTGGAGCCACAGTTCCGATTACTGCTGAGATGTTTATTATTATGATGCATACCCAGGAGTCTTATAGGGGGGACGGCATAGGAATTCAAGAAATAATTGTAGTCCATGGACATCTGGAGGGCCATAGGTTGACTACCCCTGGCCCCAGTAACCACCTCTGCAGATACTCTTGAGGCCCATCTTCCTGGAGCTTTCTGAATGTAGATTTGCCAACTTCCAGGTGGCCTCTGGGGATATCCTGCTATTACACAATCTCCACAGCAACAAGTTCAGTTCCCCTACAGAAAACGATTGCTTTCATCTGAACCGTGGAATTGACACTGTTATGCCTCTCCAAGCTCTACCCCCCAAAATCTACAGGCCTAGCTCTGGTCCCCCTAGACGAACCGGCCTCCCCATCTAGACCTGAAAGTGGCCCATTCCAGAGAAAGCTTCCCTGTTAATTTCTGCCCCGTGGGATAGTTGCAGCCTGGTCCTTACAACCAGGTATCGGTGCCTCTTTCAAACTGCACCGTGAAACGATGCGCAACCTGCATCTTATCATGGGGCGCATGTAATTCTTACCTGCACTATCTGGCCCAGTGGTCAGGGGAGAAAGGCCAAGTGATTCTATGTTAGTTATAACTCTGAAGCAGGTAGAAGACAGGGTAAGTATTCGCTTGTAAGCTTGTAGGAATCTCTGGGAACCCTAATCCCTAGACCACTGAGTGAGGACCTTGACCCCAATGAAGTCCCTTCCACAAGGGTGGCGGGGGGAGAAATTAAATCCAGCTCAGGAAATATATTCTATTTTCCTGGCTTTATTTTGGGCAAAGGTTGGTGCATGGTAGAAATGCCTAGTTTTGAAAGGAGGGAAAGCATTACTCCAGCCCCTGCTTGCATTTCCAAAAACTGGAGAGACCAAGCTCTCATTCTCAAGTGCTGGGCGTAGGCGATGGGGAGAACACAAAGGTACATTGGCTGAGCCTGATTAATCTTCCACCGTTTCTTCTTTGTATCTCGAGGGCCTTTCTCTGGAAGCCAAGGGCAGACAGCTGCTAGACTTCCAGCCCGTTTGGCACAGAAGTCCCCTTTTGGTAGAAGTCCAAACTTCCTAGGTTGTTGAATAGACACCAAAGAGATGCACACCACCCACTGGAGCCAGGCCAGTTGGCATGAGCCAGAGGCAGCGAAGGTCTGTACAGACCATGTACGGCAATCAACCTCCCAAATCCTCTCCTCCTGATAATCTCCAGCCTTCTTCCTTCACAGACAACAAGCCCCACATTCTTGGTTTGGGTTAACCTTGCATATCGGCATGACCTCCCCCTAGCCTGGCCGGGATTTAGGCGCCATATGCGGAACCCACTCCTCCGGGCGACGGTCGGCAAGACGAGATCCGAGAGGGACCTGAGAGGAGAACATGTGTTTGTAGATTAAAGCATTGCCCCAGCCACTGAAAAAGGATCCCAGCTTGCAGGCAGATGGTGCCGGCAGCAGGTGAGAGAGAAGTGATGTGAATTATAGCGGGGATAATGCATTTTACTTAAAAGTGACCCCGGAGCTTCTTGGAGCCAACTCCGTCCTGGCAAGTTTACAATCTTTTGATTCAAGAGTCCTCCTTGGAGGGGCGGGGGGGGGCAGGAAGAGTAAGGACAGAGTAGGGGCAGAGAAGCCCTGCGTGGAGCTCACACATTTGATTTAGGGAGCCACACTCAGATGTTCAATATGGGAGCCACACTGCCGTAGATGCCTTTCCTTGCTAGATCTGCCGGCTTCAGGAAGCTCACAAGGGGAACGTGAAGAGCGGCCATTATGTACTTGAAAAATTGTCTTTTTTGTTTCCCATGATGGCCAAAAGGTGCTCCTGCAATCCCAGTAAGTCGGTCAAGGTCAAAAGCTCCCCCTGTTGGCGGAACTGAGATGGTTACTGCCTCTAAGCAGGTCTTGGTGGACCTTGAATTGTTCTAACTCCCCACTAGGTAGATCTGTGTCTTATGCTCGTCCTTTGTAGTGGAAGAAGAGTTGGTACTTATATGCCGCTTTTCTCTACCCAAAGGACTCTCAAAGTGGCTTACAGTCACCTTCCCTTTCCTCTCCCCACAACAGACACCCTGTGGGGTGGGTGAGGCTGAGAGAGCCCTGATATTTCTGCTCAGTCAGAACAGCTTTCTCAGTGCTGTGACTAGCTCAAGGTCACCCAGCTGGCTGCATGTGGGGGAGTGCGGAATCAAACCCGACTCGCCAGATTAGAAGTCCGCACTCCTAACCACGACACCAAGCTGGTACTTCATGACAGAGCAGAAGGTCAGATCCATAAGAGATCACAGAGAAGACGAGTCAGCAAGAATCTAGAATTACAATCCTGGGCAAGAACTTGCATCGAATCCAGGAGTAAAACATCCTGCATTCATCGCAATCCCAAAACAGAAATATCTGAACTCTAGCCATATTGACCATCGGGACAGGAGGAAAAACCTTGACCTCTCTGCCCCAACAAATAATCCGAGGTTTTGCATGAACCGCAAGCCCATCCCTTCTTCGCCTTTTCTGCTATCAACACAAAGCACTCCGCCGTCCTTGGGCCCTACTCTGCCTCTCTGTGTCCCTGGCACGTCTGTTTTCTTTCAAAGAGCCTGCGGTTATAAAACCCGGCCATCCCACCCAAAAAGCTACAACGCCGATCCGTGATCCGCCCACCTGAGAACCTCTTCTGGTCAAAATCAAAATCGTTTTGGGTGATGAGAGGCGGAGGGGGGGGAGGGAGGTGTCAGGGAAAGCAGCCAAACATTTCAAGAACGGAAACAGAAACCATTTCCCTCTCATCTCTGCGAAAACAAAGGGAGACAAGGCAGAGGGAAGCCCGGCACGGACAGACATGCCTCATGTCCCTCTTGGGGGATGGAAGCAGCAGGACTTCATATGTGGGTTGCGATTTTGAGCTGAACCCTGCAGATTCCAGCCCAGCTTTGTCTGGGCGCTCTTGGGGAGCAGAGCTGCGAAGGTGTCGAACCAGGAATAGGAAATGTCCATGCTTGGTTGATCAGCACTGAACCTCGTTGGCCTCTTGACGATCCCCTGGTGTCTTGCACCGCTGCGAAGGAAGCGTTCCCATGAACTCTGCTTTCCATTCTCACTAATGCTGTGATCAAACGAGACATCGGAAGGCCTGGGGCTGGGATTTTAGCATGCATTTAAAAAAACGCTCGTCAGGTGTCCTAGGAAGAGGTCCGTCTTCCCCACGTTCAGATCAGGACTGCAACACAGGAGACAGGTTAATTCTTTCCCCTACACCGTTTCTTCCACCTTGAACGATCCTCGTTAGAGCTGCTTGGATGAAAAGTGTCCCATTGGGTTAGTTTTTCAGTTGTGGTTTGTATCTGTGTGCTTGGGGGAGCTAGATTTGTGTCTTCAAGGCCAGCAACGGTATAAGCTTTTGAAAATGTGGTGTGTCGTAGAATCATAGAGTTGGAAGGGACCTCCTGGGTCATCTAGTCCAACCCTCTGCACTATGCAGGACACTCACAACCCTCTCGCTCCTCCACTGTCACCTGCCCCACCCCCTTGAGCCTTCTCAGAATCAGCCTCTCCGTCAGATGGCTCTCCAGCCTCTGTTTAAAAATCTCCAAAGATGGAGAACCCACCCCCTCCCGAGGAAGCCTGTTCATGTGGGCATCATAATTCTAAAACTGAAGAGCAACAGGAGACTTGGACGAGGGAATTAGTTCCTGTTAACAATGAATCTATGAATATTTGGGTTCACGTTGCAACACATAATTCAGAATTTTTTTAAAAAATTAGCGGCGAACGGCGGGAGTCCCAAGCCGGCAAGCAATTATGGAAGGTGATTGGCTGTCAAAAGTGATTGACAGGAACCGGAATGGAGAAGCTATAGGAGCTTAACCAGAAGCGTTACATGCTAGGGAGAAAATCCAAGATGGCTGCATAGTGTAAAATGATGAGAAACCGCTCAATAAAAAAGCACTGGAGAAGGTAGCGTTAATCACGCTATGTTTGCCATTGTGCGGAATGGCCCAAGGTATCCTTCTGCAGCTGGACACAGATTGCTCCTGGATGCTTGAGGCTGATCCTGCACGGAGCAGGGGGTTGGATTAGATGGCCTGGTTGGCCCCTTCTTCCCACTCTAGGATTCTAGGAGTCTATGATTCAACTAGAGCCAACTAGGCACAGTGGTTGAGATTTTGGGATGGGACACGGCAAGACCCGTCTTCAGCAGTAAACACATCTGCTCCAGGGAGAGGCAGCGAGAGATGGACCTCACATCCCTATAACCAGCCAATAAAATCAGAGTCCAAGAGCAACTTTGAGACCAACCAAGATTTATTCAAGGCGTGAGCTTTCGAGGGCAAGCACTCTTCCTCAGACTATGAACTGACCATCATAACACTCGAAAGCTCACCCTCCTTGGAGAAAGCTTGAATAAATCTTGGTTGGTCTCAAAAGTGCTCTTGGACTCTGATTTTATTGTGCTCCTTCAGAGCAACACGGCGACCCATCTAAATCTATAACCAGCCAGTTTTGAAAATCGGGCGCTTAAGCTTCTAGGGGGCATTTTGTTTTTGTCAAGTGCTCCCTCCCCCCAGATCCAGGTCATTTTGCAAATGCCTGTTTGGCTTTCCAATTGCCCTTCCAGAGAAAGAGAGAAAGACAGAGAGAGAAAGCGAGAGAGCATCTCTCTTCAGCCATGCGCTTGAACCGTATCCAAATGCAGCTAGAGATGGGAGCCCATCTGAAATAACCTTGTATGGGCATTTCCAGGGATGCGGACTAAAGATGCATACTAGACTGACAATGTGCTGTCTCCCTTACGCACACAAACACACACACACACACACACACACGTATATGTACACAGAACCAGTTCATCTGCCTGTTTTTTCCTAGGGGCTTTGCTGCCCCCTCTCAGCACGCGGCAGAAACACACACAGGGACCTCCCACCCAGGAAAGGGCTCAGGCACCAGGGCAAACATCTGCAAATGGATTTCGTGGGAGAGATCTCTAGGCGAGGAAGGTGCATCGCAATGACATTGTCTGCTCACAGTTTGTCGACGTAGGTTTCTGGAGTTCCTTATGGTGCTGCTGCGGGACATGCGGCATGATTGCTGGGAATCTATCGCATTTTTAAGAAATGCGGCACTCCCCTACTCAAAGCTGCTCTGTTTGGCTGAACAAGAACGGCTGGCCTGAGACCACTCAGTGAGTTTCGTGGCAGAGTGGGGATTTGAATCCAGGGCTTCGCTAGGCGCTAAGGGCAGGGGAGGAGCAAGGGTATCAGGGAAGTCTCAAAGCCCAAAACGATGATTTGAACACCTGGTAGCTATTGTACGCTGTATTCTGCAGATTTGAAAGGAAGAAGAAGAGTTGGATTTTATATGCTGCTTTTCTCTAGTAGGAGTCTCAAAGCGGCTTACAGTTGCCTTCCCTTTCCTCTCCCCACAACAGACACCCTGTGGGGTGGGTGAGACCGAGAGAGCCCTGAGATTACAGAAGAAGAAGAAGAAGAAGAAGAAGAAGAAGAAGAAGAAGAAGAAGAAGAAGAAGAAGAAGAAGAAGAAGAAGAAGAAGAAGAAGAAGAGTTGGTTCTTATATGCCGCTTTTCTCTACCAGAAGGAGCCTCAAAGTGGCTTACAATCACCTTCCCTTTCCACTCCCCACAACAGACACTCTGTGAGGTACGTGAGGCTGAGAGAGCTGGCAGAGGCTCATGGTAATTGTAGTCTGTGGACATCTGGAGAGCTGGCAGGGGTACATGGTAATTGTAGTCCATGGACATCTGGAGAGCTAGCAGGGGCTTGTGATAATTGTAGTCCATGGACATCTGGAGAGCTAGCAGGGGCTTGTGATAATTGTAGTCCATGGACATCTGGAGAGCAGACAGGGGCTCATGGTAATTGTAGTCCATCAACATCTGGAGAGCTAGCAGGGGCTTATGGTAATCGTAGTCCATGGACATCTGGAGAGGCATTTTGGCCACTCGTGGGGGTGATGGATAAGGGCACCACCTAGTGACTCCCATCATAACGTCATGAAATGTGCCCCCCACCACCCGCTTCCTCCCACAGGGTGAATAACCACCGTTGTGCCTAAGGAGGAAAGGGTGCTGCCCCAAGAGAAACCCACTGGCCGCTCCTCCTGGAGCCCTGTTCCCATTGCCCCGAATTCCCAGCCTGCGAAATGAAAACTCTTTAGCTGAATCGTCGGCTTCTGTGGTTTCTAATGCCGTTTCGCAGACATGCTTTTGCAGGGGCGTGTTTACGCCTCGACGCACAGACGGCGGCATGTGGCGAGCGTGGAGGCTGTTATGTGGGCAGGGGAGGCGCTCCGGACCAGCCGCGGCTCTCCGCCTCCCTCACCACAGCTCTTCCTGCCTGGAGACGCCGGGGAAGGACCCTCCTTGGAGAAAGCCCTGCTTGAGGGACGCTTGGGGCTTCTCCTTCTCCGTCTGTCGCGGGACGTCTAGTGCTGCTGCATGCTTTAAATTTCACCCTGAGTTACATAAGAGCCAGCCCCCCTCAAGCAGCTTGTGGAGGGATAATTCGACTAAAGAAAGAAACAATTTAGGTGGCTGACCAAATACTACCCAAAGGAGATGTTGACTGGTTGCAGACCTAACTTATTTTGGGCTCCTGAGAGCCACCGACGGCCCTTGGACAAAGATTTTGAGGGCTCTTCAGGTGACATCTGAGCCTCCCTCGCAGGCAGAACACTAAAAACAAATGAAATTGCTAGCTCTGTGTTGGGAAATCCCTAAAGGTTAGGAGGAAAACCTGGGGAGAGCACAGTTTAGAGAAATGAGGCACCACCCTTCCCAGACAGATATTGTCTCCCGAGGAACAGATCTCTATGGTCTAGTGACCAGTTTTAACTCCAGGCAGCCCCTGGAGGTTGGCTAGAAGAGTAATGCTACTTCAACGTTTGTCTAACTTCCCCCTGGTGCCTTGCCTGGTTCCTTGACCATTCCCATGGTGACCTTTCTCCATGAACCTGAGGTATTGCTGCAGACTGCGTTGTGTTTTTATGAAATATTAAGGCATTGTATCGTTTGTGGTTTATAAGCCATCTTTTATTTTCCAGGAAAGGCGGGATAACATTTTCAAGAACATTAATTTTAAGAAATGCCCAGGCCTTCTTCTGAGGTGGTTGGATTGCCTCATCAGTGACCTTGATGTCCTTTGAACGCTGATGGTCCAGGGGTGGCCAGACGGTGGCTCTCCAGATGGCCATGGACTACAGTTCCCATGAGGTAATGATTTCGGTAATCATTTAGAATGTCTCATCCTTCATCTCCATCCTGTCTTCCTCCTTCCTCTTAAGTTAATCAAAGTAACCAATGATTTGGGTGTGGAAGTAAGATACAGGAGACAGCCAATCAATCAATTAATCAATCATTTATGGTCTCCGTTGTGTTGGAAGAGGCTAGGCCTGTAGAGCAACAGGGGACGTGGGGTCCAGTGATGACTAGTGAGGTCAGCAGCCAACTTAACTTCTGGGAAAGGCCAGTCATAACCCCAGGGCTCTCCAGAACCATGGTTAGGAATCTCTGCTCTAAGAGCGATTTAGAGGGACAGAGTTGACTCACGGGGAAAAGAATCTTAATTCAATCTCTCTAACAGTTCTTTTCTGGGGGCCTGACTACCGTCTATGCAGTGGAAAGATGGAACAAACCCAACCAGTGTGATCAGTCCAAGCTAGAGCAAACTGGCAAGTCGCCATAGCAACCAGCAACTCTGTCGGCCTACAAGCCCAGGCAGCACAGAGAGGATTTCTCACTCCTGCAAAGTCTCCTCCGTGTTTTGACTCCCTATAGCCAAAGAAGACTTTCCAGAATGACTTGTACGTTCAGGCAGCGGGCGAAGGGTTCGGCCAGCCAAGCTGAGAAGATGGGGCAGAGGGGTGGAATGCCACACACTAAGAAGTTGCAGATGTCTGGATGTCGGCAGGACGCTGGGCGAGGTGGCCGACGCATACAACGAGTTCGGAACATGCTGAATAGGGGAAAGCATTAAGAGGAAAGCCTGCTATTTCTTTCTTATTTTTCTTTTAAAAAGAAGGAAAAAAACTTATTGAAACATCAAAGCCAGTCAGCGTAGGCTGAAAACCGGAGCCGGCCGTGTCTTATGACCAAGAATTTAGGAAGTTTTCATTGAAAAAGTCTGGGACGGTAGCTGCCAAAACAAGAGGTACACAGAGACAAGATGTGGGTTGTGCTCCGCGATCAGCGGTGAGAATGGGAGCTTGAATATGTTTGTTTTAAAAAGCCCTGGGCATCATGATTTACCAGAAAGTGGAAGGTTTTTGGAAACAAAGAAAAGTCAGCGAGCAGAATTCAAATCCTGAAAACAATTAACATATTACATTTATATAGTACAGGGGTGGCCAAACGGTGGCTCTCCAGATGGCCGTGGACTACAATTCCCATGAGCCCCTGCCGGCAACGGCAGGGGCTCATGGGAATTGTAGTCCACGGCCATCTGGAGAGCCACCGTTTGGTCACCCCTGCCTAGAGTAAGGCAGTTCTTTAATCCTGGAGGTCCCCGCTCCCTTTTCGAAAATGCCTTGTGAATATAGACAGTAGCTGAATGTCATGTAATAATTTTTTGTTCACCTGCCTGGTGCGTTCACTAATCCTGATACAGCAGTTTTAAGAGTGGCAGAAAGGAGGGGGTTCATTTGAGATATAGGATACGGGCTTGGCATCGTTGTGGACCCCGCCTGTGCCGAAGTCAAAGCACCTCCAATGCCTTTGCCGGGAACTTGAGTTCAGCGAGGGTCAGAATGAAAATTATTGGCCAGGGAGGGAAGAAAAGATGGACGACAAGTGGGGGGGGGGGCGGAGAGAGGGGGAAATTGTAGGACTAATCCGAGCTGAAATGCAACGAGGCAAAGGCCACGTCAGACCCTGCGCCCCAAGAGGGAGAGGAAATGAATATATAATCAAAACAAACCCGGCCTGGTTTCTTGCGGCTGGGTCAGACCCCATGTGAAGGCTTGCTTTACGCCCAGCTGTGAGGGGGTCAAGCAAGCCCTGGAGAGCTGGAAAAGCAGGGTCACAGGCTGGGGGTCGGAGGGAAGGGAGGGAGGCAGAAGGTGGGCTGCAACGGTAAGACCGAATAGCCCCCCTTGGAATGGCACGGGTAGAAAAGCAGGTGCGGCCTGAATAATGCATTATGCAGCGGAATTCTGACATCTGGCCATTTTGATGGGGCGCCTCTGTTGATGCCCAAAACTGCGTTCACCTTCTTGAATTTCTGCAGATGTGTCGCTTGCATTCCACAGGTACCTCCTTTCACAGACCCACTGCGGCCCGGAAGTGTCTTTCCTATCCTAATCATTTCGGCTTTTAAAGGAAAGTGAGCACGGATGGTTAACTAACACTCCTGTTTCCGAAGCGGAGTGGCTCGGTTTGTTGCCCAACAAATACCTGTGCCCTACACCAGGCCCCCAGGGCAGTACGAAGATGCCAGCCTGGAATTGCAGCTCATCTCCTGACTGCAGAGAGACGTTCCCCTGGAGAACATGGATGTTCGGGAAGGCCAGCTTGGTGTAGTGGTTAAGAGTGTGGATTTCTAATCTGGTGAGCCGGGTTTGATTCCCCGCTCCTCCTCCACATGCATCCAGCTGGGTGACCTTGGGCTCGTCACAGCACTGATAAAGCTGTTCTGACCGAGCAGGAATATCAGGGCTCTCTCAGCCTCACCCACCTCACAGGGTGTCTGTTGTGGGGAGAGGAAGGGAAGGTGAATGTAAGCCACTTTGAGCCTCCTTTGGGTAGAGAAAAGCGGCATATAAGTATCAACTCTTATTATTATTCTTCAGTAATATCAGGGCTCTCTCAGCCTCACCTCCCTCATAGGGTGTCTGTTGGGGGAAGAGGAAAGGGAAGGCGACTGTAAGCCGCTTAGAGACTCCTTCGGGAGAGAAAAGTGGCATATAAGTACCAACTCTTCTTCTTCTTCAGTAATATCAGGGCTCTCTCAGCCTCACCCACCTCACAGGGTGTCCGTTGTGGGGAGAGGAAAGGGAAGGCGACTGTAAGCCGCTTAGAGACTCCTTCGGGAGAGAAAAGTGGCATATAAGTACCAACTCTTCTTCTTCTTCAGTAATATCAGGGCTCTCTCAGCCTCACCCACCTCACAGGGTGTCTGTTGTGGGGAGAGGAAAGGGAAGGCGACTGTAAGCCGCATTTTTATCCTTCCGCACTGGGGGTTGTTTTGTGGCTGCCGCCCAGACAGTTAAAAAGGGTCACGTGGCAGTTGTCCCAGCAACCCAGCCCATTTGGAAACACAGGCCTGGGCGCTACTTGTGTAAACTATTATGAGAAAGGTCAGAGTTTAAACGCAGCCCATGTGTGGCATTAATTAACGGGGCTTCGAGATCTCGGCTGGAGTGTCCTTCCAGACCCTCTTACAGCAGGGACGCTTTTTAACCCCTTGGTGGCTGTTTGTTTAGCACTCCGAGGAGGTGTCGCCACTGGATCCGGAGTGATTAGGGCTGCTAAGTTGAGGACATGCTGGTGTCAGGAGGTCAGGCCAGGGGTGTGAAGATTATCCCCAAGGGGGGGCACCAGGGGCAGCTTTAATTGACGGGAGCCCAGGAAGACTTGACTGATACGTTCCGTGCCTTTCCATTGAGTGGAACGCCTATCCCCACACCCTGCGACCTTTCACCAATGACCGTGGGATCATTACCACTACACCACTACACCAGCTATTGAGAGAGCCCTGATATTACCGAAGAAGAAGAAGAGTTGGTTCTTATATGCCGCTTTTCTCTTCCCAAAGGAGTCTCAAAGCGGCTTCCAATCGCCTTCCCTTTCCTCTCCCCACAACAGACACCCTGTGAGGTGGGTGAGGCTGAGAGAGCCCTGACATTACTGCTTTGTTGGAACGACCATTGGACACTCACCGAAAAGGGTCCTTCTCCTCATAGATCAAAAGGACAGCCAGCTGGCTGCATGAGGAGGGAGAGCGGGGAATCAAACCCGGCTTGCCACGTTAGAAGTCAACACTCCTAACCTCTACACTAGGGGTAGTCAAACTGCGGCCCTCCAGATGTCCATGGACTACAATTCCCAGGAGCCCCCTGCCAGCGTTTGCTGGCAGGGGGCTCCTGGGAATTGTAGTCCATGGACATCTGGAGGGCCACAGTTTGACTACCCCTGCTCTACACCTTTTAAAGTTTTTTTATGAGCAGGGACTACCACTGAGATGACCAAGTGGCTCTTCTTGGAAGCTAAGCAGGGTTGGAAGCTAGGCTGGTTAGGTTTTGGACGGCAGACCACCAAGGATACACCAGCTAACCACTACACCAGCTACTGACTCTTTGGCTCTGCACACATGAACTTCAGTCTGCCAGGGGCAGAAAACACTGCACCCCAGTGGGATGTAACAATGTGGGGCAAAGAGCTATGTAGAGATGGCTCTCACGGCCGAGGCCAGCAAGAATTGCTGAGGAAGGAGGCCAGCTATGGAAGCAGAGCCCGTTTGTGGGTCTGGGAAGTGTCTCTTGAAGTCAAGGTCACACCGAAAGTCAAAAAGTTAGCAAAAGCTGAAAAGTTGTATCCAGTTAATTAGCAAAGATCTCCCTCTCGTTTCCACCCGCTATCTAGGCGGCCCATTAAAACCTGCCAGAGCTTGCTGCCTTTGGAGATCCACGTCATCTGGTGACTCTATTTATACTTTGGATGCCAAGGTTTATTCCCCCTTGAAACAGCGATTCAGCGCACCTCCAAAATTGACTGCAGCTGGGCAAGCAGAGGGAAGGTTCCTCCTGTCGAATTCCGGACACTTCAGTGTTGTTTCATCCTTGGAAATAATTTTTGTTGTTGTTCTAGATTTAAAATTAGAAGTCTCCCTCTCTCTCTTTCCTCCTCTCTCTCTTTTTTTTTTTAATCTCCAAGATCTTGGCCTCTCGCTGCTTGTGTGTGGTCTGGAAGAGTCTAGCTATGGAGTTGGGTTCTCTGGGTTCACCAAAACATCATTATAAATCGTCTCCTTATCTCGCTCGCAAGAGATCTGTTTTTGCAAAGAAAGATGCATTGGGAGAGGAAACAAGCAAAAAAGGAACGTAAAAAGCAATCACCCTGCCAACAAAAGTGTGTCTAGTCAAGACTATGGTCTTCCCAGTTGCAATGTATGGCTGTGAAAGTTGGATCATAAGGAAGGCCGAGCGTCAAAGAATTGAGGATTTTGAACTCTGGTGCTGGAGAAGACTCTTGCGAGTCTCTTGGACTGCAAGGCGAACAAACCGGTCAGTCCTAGAGGAGATCAGCCCTGCCTGCTCCTTAGAAGGCCAGATCCTGAAGATGAAACTGAAATACTTTGGCCACCTCTTGAGAAGGAAGGACTCCCTGGAGAAGAGCCTAATGCTGGGAGCGATCGAAGACAAAAGAAGAAGGGGACGACAGAGAATGAGGTGGCTGGATGGAGTCATTGAAGCAGCTGGTGCAAACTTAAATGGACTCTGGGGAATGGTAGAGGACAGGAAGGCCTGGAGGATCATTGTCCATGGGGTCGCGATGGGTCGGACACGACTTCGCAACTAACAACAACAAATGATATTTTTATAATTGTTGGAAATAACTTAGTCTCTTATTGGATATATACGATCCCAAGCGGGTCTCATCATCTCCAAATTTGTAGGGGTCTACTAATATTAACGTCACTACGTGTAATTCCTCTATAGCAGTGACCCCTCGGAACTAGGCAGCTTACAAGGAAGGGAAACCTGTACACAGCTCCTTTCCTATTTAAGTCCAATTCTCCCCGTTCCAGATCACTTGGACCAGATGATAAGCAGCAGGCCGTCTCGGGAGATCTCTTACGGGCCTGGAAAGGAAGCAGCCAAGAACAGTCCCAATTCCAGCGAGAATGGAATATAATTGAAACAGTCGCATCTGCTGGGACTCCACATCTGTGAGCAGACGTCTGGACAAAGTAAAGCGAGACTTGCTGACAGCACAGGGCTCGGAGAAGGGAAGGGGCTTTGTGATAAAGTTTATACGATTCCGAGACATCGGCAAGAGGCAGATTTCACCGGGTTTAACCGCCCGCCCCTCCCGGCCTCTCGTTTAATGGCTGCAAAAGCCGTATCGTTTTCCCCCCGTCACCTTCTAAACATGGCGGATTGTTTGAGAAGCGAGGTCCGTTTTGAAAAGCCTACAAGGTAGCGGTGCCCAATGAAAATGTCATCGCAGAGCAGCGAGATAGCTTGCACGTTGTGAAGCTGGGCCAGGGAGCCCCCTGGGAGCCCCGCGCTTCAGAAAGCCGAGCAGGAGCAACATCTGAGTGACCCCGGGATCGCCGGCGTGCCGGAGGCTGCCTGGGGCGGCTCTCGGACAGCTGCAGGCCCAGAAATCCCCTCGTTTGAATCTCGCATCTGATATGAACTCACCCGGTGGCCGCAGGTAAGTCCCCCTGCTTAAACCCACACTCAAATACACACAGTTACCCCACAAAAGGCAAGATATCATAGGTAAAGCTCACTTCCTTTGGACACATCATGCGATCAAACTCGCTAGAAAAATCATGAATGCTCAGCATGGTCAGCGGCAAAAGGAAAGGTGGTCGCCAAAGGATCTGCTGGCTCGACACGATCAAAACCAACACAGGGATGACCATGAACCAGCTAAAAGAGGCAGTCAGAGACAGGGGCGCATGGCGAAGACTTTCCTACAGAATCGCCGAGGGTCAGACACGATGGGCATTCGGTGTGCATTATAATTATGCGTTGGTTTCTAACTTGTCCATTTGTGTGTGCGTGTGTCCGTTCTTGCAGCTTCCGACGGGCAAGGAGGTAAGCTGGCATATCGAACTTTTAAGTAAATAAATAAACGGCAGCTTGCAAAGATCTCTCCAATTCGGTGCTCGTGCTTAATACTTGGCTAGGCCTCAGAGGAGCCGATCCTGCCAACGCAGTGAAAACAACTGGGAAACTGTAACCTTGCTCGTACTTTTGGGGGCAGGGAGGACGGAAGCGAGTCCCGATTGTCCCACTGCTTCCTAAAAATAAAGAACATGCCAGAAGAGAAGGTCATAGTTCACGCTAAAACATAGCATATTCAATGTTTTTGATCCAAAATAGGATTGCGGCGTCCCACAAGGAAACCGTGCAGACCAGGTTTTTCTTGGCGGGTGGAAATGTCTTTAATCAATGCACCCTCCATACTCCTGCTGCACCCCATACCTGCTCTCCGCTTATGAAGCCCTGCCCACCCACAATGGCTGATTGACAGGTATTTATAGGTGTTGGGAATCTAATTACCAGAGGCAGTTGGGTGAATTCGCTGACATGTAATTTCCTGGACGTGTCACGGTTCTGATGGCACCCACGTTGGCCGAGTTTGAACAGGACCTATCGATTTCCACAATATCTCTCATATGCCGAGTTCTGTCGGAAAACTGGAGCTCTCTGTGCTTTGCAACTTTCCTAGTTTTCTGGGGAAGTGACGGTCTTCTAAAGTTCAGACGTGGTGGTTCGGTCTGGAAGAATCTGTCCTTGTTTGTGCGACCTAACCGTGTCTCCATTTTTCAGTTTCCCCGCAAAGCCCGTGAGCATCTTTGGAATTACAGCGGGCAGAAGGACTTTAAAAGAACGAAGCTCTTGAGGGATGCTTGGAGACTTTTTACGAGACAAGCATTTTGATAGTTTTTTCATTATTTTAAAAAAAGAACCTCCCAAGGAAACAAGTAGATACCCTTGGAGAGCTGGGTTTGATTCCCCACTCCTCCATGTGCAGCCAGCTGGGTGACCTTGGGCCAGTCCCAGTTCTCTCAAAGCTCTCTCTCGACCTCATCTACGCCACGGGGTGTCTGTTGTGGGGAGAGGGAAGGGAAGGCGATTTCTGGTAGAGAAAAGCGGGATATAAAAACCAACTCTTCTCCTTCTCCTTCTCCTTCTCATTTTCCTTCTCCTTCTTCTCCTTCTTCTTCTCATTCTTCTCCTTCTCCTTCTCCTCCTTCTCCTTCTTTTCCTTCTCCTTCTACATTCAGTTTGTGCAAAGGAGCCCTACTAAGTGTCCGTGTGAGGCAGAGGAGTGACATGTCAAATGCTTCCCATAGGAAAAAACAACAACCCTGCAATTTAAAAATTAGCATGTCGGGTACAGGGGTCCTATCTTAGCCACCTGTGTAACCTTCTAGTCTCTCCTAATAGCGAATGATTAACCTAGGCAAAGGATGAAAAAGGTAGGCAGTCGGAAGTCGGCGACTCCTCAGCGCTCTGACCCCTCGTTCTGCTCCCGGCTTCTTCCACGGAGCTGGTCCCTCGCGGACATAACCTCCCCAGTGCCTGATTTACCCAAGATGCATTGTGAAAATCAACCCCACCCCCCAGACCCCACACTTTCCCCCGAAACGATGATAACCTTGTAACGCCGACTCATGCCCAATAAATATCACAACACACCTTAGAGCAATAAAATTATTGGCTCTCATTGCCTCATCATCACTGCCCCCCACGCCCTGGCCTTCAAGTCTCCCCCCCTCCCCGCTTGCCTTCCCTTCGAACCTGTGAAGCCAACAATATGGCCCCCTCCAAAACAGCAACGACAACAAAGGCCCGGGCCTAATAAACTAATAATAATTAACGGAGCAGCCAAGCTGAAAAACACATTAGGCCTCCCATTAACGACAAGTAGCTCAGGGTGAACACTTTGAATCGAGCGGACTCAATGTGCCTTGAATTAGGGTTTAATAAAGCCACCGCCCGTTCTTAAAGGCCAATTAGAAACACAACATGGCGAGGTTTTGAAGCTCCCCAGCGGAGGCCTCCGGGACCCAAATAGGCCCCGATTACGTCGCTATTAATCCTCAATAAAGGCTCTGATAATCAGTCGGGGCCTGTTTTAACGCACACAGCTGCGTTATTAAACCTTAATGAAAGGCATACCGGGGGGCTTCGCTTCAAAGCCGGTCCCGAACGGCGGGGCGGGGCTTCGAAGAGGGGGTTCACCGCCACACACACACACACACACACACGGACGTTGCCGATTCGGAGGGGCGAGCCAGACTTACACCTTGCTTCGTTTGAGCTCCGTGTCGACGAATCCTGACAGCTCGGCCCCAAGAACCACAACAATGTCAATCAAAGAGCTGTCGGAACAGACTGTGCGCTAGGGTGGCGCCTCGAAGGAAACGCTTTGTCCCACTGGGACACGCGCTGGGAGCCAGATGTTCTGACTGGTTGCAGTGCGGCTGGCGTGTGCCCCTCTGCACAATGAGGTCCGTCGTTGCCTTCTACTGGGTCTGTATGGCACGGCCCACTTATGTATTCAGAAGAACCGGGGGAGAGCATGGGCGTAGGGGACACGAGCCAAAGACCCTTCTTGCTGAGCAGATCTAGGCAAGATGCCACAGTCTCAGCTCGGGGTTAGGAAGGTCAAGTTGAAGCTGCCCAGATCCCGAGGAAGGGTGCTTTCCTGCAGACCAGCGAGCAGTTGTTTAAAATTAGAATTTGGAGTGTGGTAGTCAACACCGTTGTCTTCCCCATAACAACCTATGGATGGGAAAGCTGGACCCTGAAGACGGGAGACAGGAGGAGAAGAGATGCTTTCGAATTACGGTGTGGGAGACGAATGCTGAGAATACCATGGACAGCCAACGTTACCAACAAGACGGTTTTAGAGAGGAGCAAAGGGGAGATATTACGGCTGAAGCTCACTTACTTTGGACACATCATGCGATCAAATTCACTAGAAAAATCATTCATGTTCGGCATGGTCATCGGCAAAAGGAAACGTGGTCGCCAAAGGATCTACTGGCTCGACACGATCAAAGCCGACACAGGGATGACCGTGGATCAACTAAAAGAAGCGGTCAGAGACAGAGACAAATGGAGAAAACTTTCCTATAGAATCGCCGAGGGTCGGACACGACTGAACGGATGACATTATGGCAGTTCTGAGTTTGGTGAGGGAAGGTAACAAGCTATTTCTCCAATATTGTGTACCTAAAGATGTAAACATGAACTACTAAGTTACAATAAAAGGGATAAAATGGTGTATCAAGGCGGAGGCTCCTGTAAAAACGCATTCGCTCGAATCTTCCTCGCTTGGCAGACGGGAACAGGAGCGACGATTCCTCGGGACGGTGAGCTCCGTCTTCCACGCCAACCTCAAAAGTCTCCTTGGCCGGCAGCCTTCTGGAGGGTGAGCCTGGCAAAGCAAGCATGCCCGGAATCCGGGTCTTAATTGGGTTAATTACAGCATATAGCACTATGGCTGCCTTTTCAAAAGGACAAAATATTTGGGATGATGAATGAGCAATCAAGGATGTTTTTCTTGCTCTGCCTGGCCCGGCTTGCCAAGAGCCCGCCAGAGAGTAGAAAGTCTCAGACTGCCAAGTACCCACCCTAGGTATTAATCCCGTCAGCCATGTGTTTGCCCTTGGGGGGGCCCGGTCTGTTCCCTAGTTGGGTTCCCGGTAAACAAATCGCTCTTAGAGCTCTTTGCTTAACTTGAGCCCTTGTGCTTTTTCTTGTGCAGCTCCAAGTATAACTCTCTTCCCCTCCTCCTCTCAACCCGCCCCCCCTACCCCCCCGGCTATTGGATTTGGTACAGATCCTCCATGCTGCAATCTACAAAAAGTCAGCCAAAGGATGTGGAGAGTTGTGCTTTAGAAAGGTCAACCTTTTAGAAGAAGAAGAAGAAGAAGAAGAAGAAGAAGAAGAAGAAGAAGAAAGAAGAAGAAGAAGAAGAAGAAGAAGAAGAAGAAGAAGAGTTGGTTCTTATATGCCGCTTTTCAGTGCCATGGCGAGCCCAAGGTCACCCAGCTGGCTGCATGTGGGGGAGTGCAGAATCAAACCCGGCATGCCAGATTAGAAGTCTACACTACTAACCACTACACCAAACTGGCTCTTTTACACCACTGTAGCCGCAGATTTGAGGAGGAGGAGAAGAAGAAGAAGAAGAGTTGGTTCTTATATGCCGCTTTTCCCTACCCGAAGGAGGCTCAAAGCGGCTTACAGTCGCCTTCCCATTCCTCTCCCCACAACAGACACTCTGTGAGGGAGGGGAGGCTGGGAGAGCCCTGAGATTACTGAAGAAGAAGAAGAGTTGGTTCTTCTATGCTGCTTTTCTCTACCCAAAGGGACCTCAAAGCCTTTCCTTTCCTCTCCCCAAAACAGACACCCTGTGAGGTGGGTGAGGCTGAGAGAGCCCTGATATCACAGCTAGGTCAGAACAGCTTTATCAGGGCTGTGTTGAGCCCAAGGTCACCCATCTGGCTGCATGTGGAGGAGTGCAGAATCGAACCCAGCCTGCCACATTGCTTAGGGCAGGCTTTCTCAGCCAAGGTTTCATGAAAACTTGGGGTTTCTTGATGGCCCTTTGAGGGTTTCCTGAATGGCTGGGAGTTAATAAATCTTTTAGATATTTTTTAACTGTGTTAAACATTTATTGGTGATATGCATATATCTCCAGTCACGTCAACCTGCCCAAAATGGCCAATGATGGGCCTGAAGGAGGTAGGAAGGGGAGGAAATCCAGGGTGGCATGTACACAGCTATATTCCCCAACTATATTCTGCACCATTGTACCATTTCTGGGGTTTCTCAAAGCCTGAAGAATGTTTCAGGAGTTTCTCAATGTTAAAATGTTGACGAAGGCTGGCCTCGGGAAATCAAGGCCCATTCCGCACGGGTTGGATAATTCACTTTCAATCTGCTTTTGCCGCTGGGTTTTCCTGCATGGAACAGGAATGGCGTTCTACATCTACATTGAAAGCGTGTTATCGAACGTGTGCGGAATGTTTAACCAGACTGAACACGAAACATGGATTTGTGTTACACGACTCTTCCCCACCGTGGCTCACGGCCGTCCGACCATTTTTTACCCAACTTGATCCATGCTCGTTTTAGCAGCTGGCCGAGGGGAGGCGGGAGGGGATGTGTGAGACATACAGCTGCATGTCACCAAAAGCCAAGTGAAACAGCAGCAAGAAAGTCAAGCTGAGAGAGGTGCACAGGGGATGCTCGGATGAAATGCACGGTGGAGCGAAGGCGAAAGGAGAGCGGGAGATACTCTTTTAGCAGCCAGAGCTGTCATGAAATCGGAAGGGGGAACGGAGATGGGGAGACGGAAAAACTCGAAGGGGGGTTGGGAGAGGGATGGGGGGACGGCTTGGATCGGGAGACAGGGGAGGCCAGCTGGTTTCTGTTAGCAGCTGTCAAAGGCCCACATTTCTGCAGATGGGCATCTCGGGTGGTATTAATTAATGTGTTTTCACAGAAGACAGAAACTTGTTTAGGAATACGCAGGACGAGTTAATCTGGGGCACAAAATGGGCCTAGCAGTGACTATTCTGGGAGAGGGAAGGAAAGAGGGAAGGAAAACTCAATAAGAGATTGCAGAGAATAACCCATAAGGTGACACTCAAGCTCTCTGGTTTTCCCTTTGGGTTTGATGAGGATCAATTAACTTTTCAAGGGAGTCTGTTTGCCAGTAGGGAGATGTGATGGCTCTTAATTGGAGGGTCTGTTTGGTGCAGTGGTTAAGAGCAGAGGCATCTAATCCTCCACATGCAGCCAGCTGGGTGTCCTTGGGCTAGTCGCAGTCCTGCTAGAGCTGTTCTCGCAGAGCAGTCCTGTCCGGCCTCTCTCAGCCCCACCCACCTCACAGGGTGTCTGTTGTGAGGAGAGGAAAGGGATGGCCATTGTAAACCGCTTTGAGACTCCTTCAGGTAGTGAAAAGCGAGATCATTTATATCTTCTTCTCCTTCCATCGCCAGCAATTTTAGTTAAAGGGATCGTCAGGTAGATCCGTGGCTGCCTTTTCTTGGACCACGCCTCCTTAAATTCCAGTCGCTTCATCAGAGGCCAAGTTAAATCGCTCGACAGGACTGGCTGGCCAAAAGTTGGCCACCCCTAAATTAAACAATGCCGGGATTGTTGTATCTGTTTGGAGTGGAATTCCCCTAAAGCAGCGGAATGCCTCGTCGTTCCTTTACAAATCACGATGCCGCTTTCGGAAACTGAACATTCCTCCCAGGAGAGACGACAACCGGGGTATTGTTCACAATCGGGGAGGCCAGGCGATGACCTCTGGGGTGAAGGCAGCTGGCAAAGCAATTTTATCTGGATTTGGGCGAGTCTACCGGATTTTAAGAAGGTGTGGTTAAGAAAAGAAACATTGCCCACAGCTGTTCCTTTAATGCAAAGAAATTTGTTCTCAAAAACTGTACAAGATAGATTCCGCTGCCTGAGTTCAGACTCAAGGGTGAGGCCAAAACACCTTGAAATGACTTGTTTATTATTAACACGGGTGTTTGTTTGGGTTTTTAATTGGGGAAACATCACTGAGATAAGAATCTGTACATCGCAATTGTTTATTTACTATGTTTAATCACCACCTTTCTCCTCCACAGAGACCCAGAACAGCTTAATTTCCCCTCTCCTTCAATTTATCCACACAATAACTATGAAGAAGGTTTGGCTGAGGATTGCACAGGGTTGCCAACCCAGTGTGTGATATTCCTAGAGATTTTCGGGCAGTTCCTAGAGTTTCCAGACTGGTTTTTTATCAGGAAAACCTCTCTAGGAATCATTGAAAACTCTGTGGTTGTATCGTAGGGATTCCGGTGATTTCTCAAGAGGTGTGATGTCACTTCCAGGGGAAACCAGGAAGTGGTGCCACACCATCACTGGTGACTTTTCAACCTTTCTCCCACCAGCCACTGTATCAGCAGGGGGAAAGGCCCACTGGCGCAGGATATTTCTTACTCACTTTGGGGATATGTGGTGTAAGGTTGCACCACATGTGCCCACAATGTAATTTTCCTTCTGGGAATGGGGGGATCTTCTGAGTGGCAGGAAAAAATGTCCTTGTAATTGAGAAGCACAATTTCCAGAGCCTCAAGGTGCTGATGTAACTTCTTATGAGATTGGAAGAGATATCAGCACATTGCCAGTGATGCTATAGGATTGGGTCAAAACCGTGCAATTAAACTCTATGGCCTGTTGATTGCTAGAGCGTCCCCTAATGTCTCATAGAGAAAGCGGCTTTATCAAGACGGACCATCCCTACGCATCCATTCAAGGCTTGTCTTTTTAAAATTTGCAATAAATGAGTGAGTTTTTTTTAATACGGTGCACCTAAAATACAAATTTGAAAACACAGGCTTTTCTGGAAAGGTGTACTTGAACTTCGTCGTAAGAGCTGCAATGCATATTGGGAAGGTCCTGTCAAGGTTTTATGACTCCTCCGGTGGCCAGTATGTTCCTGCGGTAGTTAAATTATTGCACGCGAGAGTCGCTGAGCAGATGCTCTATGGTGCCAGGGTTTCGATCAGAGCGGTAACAGACAACATCAGGTTCTTATATGATGTTCTGGGATTTCCTCAATGTGCGTCTGGAATAGCTCTGAGAGTCAACGCTGGGGAGACGTCCTTTGAAGCAAAGGCCTGGGCTGAGCGTGCAATCTGAAAATTAGGATGCCGAAATCAAACGCAGAATCAAGCCCCCTTGAATTAGTCAATAAACTCACTTATTTTAATTCATCTTTACATGGTTTTTGCTCAACACTCGTGGTATCGAACCGCAATCGGTTACAGTCGACGGGGGTTGGAGGTTTTTTTAGGAGGAAAATGGATAAGCCCCAGTCAGGAGTGTGTGATTGTTACGTCCGTGAGATTGTGGGGGGTGGACTGGATGGCCTTTGGTGGTCTCTTCCACCTCTGTGTGTTTCTGATTCAGTTTCACGGACAAGAAGGAGAAGAAATGGTGTCTCTCTAAAGCCGGCAGCCCCATCACGGCTGACAGATTTCTGGCATTCACCAAGTGCTTTTCGAAAAGGGTCTCAACATCCGGAAGAAGTTCCTGACAGTCAGAGTGGTTTCTCAGTGGAACAGGCTTCCTCGGGAGGTGGTGGGTTCTCCATCTTTGGAGATTTTTAAACAGAGCTTGGAGAGCCATCTGACGGAGAGGCTGATTCTGTGAAGGCTCAAGGTGGTGGCAGGTCACAGTGGATGAGCCATAGGGTTGTGAGTGTCCTGCATGGTGCAGGGGGTTGGACTAGATGAACCATGAAGTCCCTTCCAACTCTAGGATTCTACGATTCTTTGATTCTATAGTTGTTCATTCTCTGACCTCAGTAATAGCCATACTTATTTGATCATTCAGCTGTCACGTAGATTCAGAAACACGGACCAATTCCCTCTTGGGAGAAATCTTGGAAAGCATCGTATTTGTGCTGATTCAGATTCAACGTTTTCCCGGTCTGCAAAACTCCTCCAGCCTCAGAACCGATCAGGATGCTGCGGTCTCCTGAGCAGTCCTTCTTGCAATGCCGTTCTGGCCGGCTTCCCGATTCCCTGTAAATTAAACTTTAGGGGGATCTGGTACAGTGCGGAAAATGAGATAACAGGACGCTGGCCGAAAGCCTCGGCGATACCCCTGAGGTTTGGGGCAGGGGAGGAAAGGGGCTGGAGACACAACGCAGAGGCTCGACCGAACGCTAAGCAGAGGCCTGAACGTAATCCCTCCGTGGGATCAAGGGCTTTGTACGACATCCTCGACACGGACTGGTTTCAGGACATGAAATAGAAGGTGCCACTGATACCTGCCTACCCAGAACGGCTGCACTCAACGGCAGGCAGATTAATGAACCGGAGAGGTCCGCAAAAGGCTGGGTCAAGCGGCCCTCAACCTTTTCATTAATAACTTCCACCAAGGCGGAGATAGCGCTTCCTCGTTTAACCATCGAAGGAGGTGCCAAACAAGGAGGAGTTTAATATTGGAGAGTTACTGGCGCTCCGGCAAGGTTGCAGAAGAAACTTAGCAGTCGTTTAGGACGGTCCTCGGCCGAGACCAAAACAATATTCAATAACAATCGCGGTTCGGAGCATAAAATATAGAGTCCAAATTGCAAAACGCGCGCATCTAAACCATTTTAAAATGAACGGAAGTTTATATAGAATCATAGAGTTGGAAGGGGCCATACGGGCCGAAAGAGAATACAAAGCCCAAAGAGAATACAAAGAGTATATAAGAGAATACAAAGTCCCAATTATACTGGTTCATCCGTCCTAAACTCCATGAGACAGATTCATGGAGCATAGGTCTATAGGTGACCTCTAGCCATGGTGACAACCCAGGCAGCCTCCAGCCAGAGGCTTAAACCAGAGCTGGTGGATTCTTTAAGGATCCACCTGGCATCTCTACAAGGAGTCAAGTGGCAGGGACTCCTTGTGGCAGGTCAGGATTTCTGAAAATTAAAGTCGGTAACCCTTAATTTTGTCCCTGTGTACCCGCCAACAAGAGGCAAGCAATTATCCCAGCAGAGCTGAGAAGGGAATCGATGAATGTGCCATCTTCTAATCACAGTTCCCCATTTCCAACTATCGAAAACGCCGTCCCTCCAGGACCGGAATAGACACGGCCGATCTTTCCAAACCCAATTCTGCTAATCCATTCGAGTCCTCCCCATTTGTTTGAACGGCAGAGATTGCTGGAGTCATTTGAACGTTCGTGGATTTGAACCGGAAGCTCCTCGGGGCCGAGGGATCGATCAGCCATAAATAAATAGAGTAGAGCAACTTTCTGTGTTGAGTATAGCCAAAGGCCTTCCTTCTCTGCAGGGTTTTGAAAACAAGGGGGCGTTTGAGCATACACAGAGTGACTTCCTTGTTCGTTTCGGCCAACCCAGGCAGCCTCCGGCCAGAGGGCAAAAAGCAGAAGCAAGTTTCGGCACTGGATCCTCAAACCACAGCCGGTGGATTCTTTCGGGATCTACCTGGCATCTCTACAAGGAGTCAAGAATCTGAGGCGTCAACTGGGAAGATTCCTTTTGCCCCATTGCGATTTGCTTTCCACCGACCGGGGAGGAAGTGCCCCCTCTTCCAGCAACACATGCCGACTGATCCCATCGCAACCTGACATTTCGCCTCTTGATTTCCCTCTTCCATTCAGTCTGCTTTCCATTTGGAAAGGATTAAACCGTATCTCGCGCCGAACCAATGGCCGGGCGGGGGGGGGGGGGGAGGGAAATTGCCAGATCCAATCTGGCATGTTTGTCGAAGGCCTTCAGGAAACGGCTGGATTCGGACCAACTTTTCTTTTCTTGCCTGAGTTTCCTCGGAGTCTCGTATTTATAGTTTACTTAGAATAAACGAGTCCTTATGTTCCCCGTTTCCCGTTTCCCAGGGGGATAGGACAGTCGAGCCCGCCTCTATGTCTCGCTGCCATCTTCCCCGTAGGCTCCTTTGATTTCCACCCCTCCCGACGTCCACGTTCCGTAAACATTTCTGACGGAACCCTACATTGTCCAGATGCAGTTTCGAAAGACTGCTCCGGTTTCGGAGGGGGATAGTTGACGTTTTTTTGCCGATATAGATGCAAAGGTGAGATTGGGGCGGGTGTAGACAACACCCCTTCCTTCGATGCAACAAGATTTACAGATGCCCAATTATCCCCCATCAACAAGGGGTCAAGTGAAGCAAGGACGACTGGTCAGAGACCTGGGACAATTGCTTGATTGCAAGGAGCCACTGGCCCGGATCCAGCTCAGCACTCCTTCCCCCTAGCTCCCCACAGCTCCAAATCTGGCTGGCCAAGACCTTCGCTCGCTGGAGTCTTCCAAGTGCTTCCTTTCGGGTCCTTTCCACTTGGCGGATTGGGTCCTCTGGGCTCCCCAAGGAAGTCTGAAAACTGTTCACCCTTTTGAAGAAGTTATGCTTTTTCAGACAGCTTTGGTGGGCATTGAGCCCTTTCCAGGTAACCGGCTGTTTGTAGGTCCTGTGCCTTTCGGCACGCTCGTGTTCGGGTTGTTACTTTACCTGTCAGTGTTTTTTGTTTTGTTTTGTATTTTTGATCTACTGGTTGTTAGCGGCCTTCAACCAAGGAGAGGCCGAAGATAGCGGTCTTTTGATAGGCCAACAAATAAATTGTGTTTGGATTGTGACAGACACCCGAATCCAGACAGAGGACGGCCTCATTCCAACCATCCCTGGTTGAGAATCTACAGATTTCTATTACTATCAGTTCTCTCGGAGGGAGATAGAGATAGAGATAGAGATAGAGATAGAGATAGAGATAGAGATAGAGATAGAGATAGAGATAGAGATAGAGATAGAGATAGAGATAGAGATAGAGATGGATGGGATAAGTTGAAAATCCTGCTGTCAGATATTGATTTTAGCATATTTTACAATATGTCTCTCTTTGCTCTGGCAGCAAAAAAAATAAAATAAATAATTACTTTGCCTAATATGGCTACTTAAGGTGGTTTCAGCCATTTCAAATATGTTTGGCCAAAGATCTTTAATTTAGATGCAGTATTTTATCTAGGTATTTTGCACCTCATCTCTCTCTTTTTTGGTGTGTCAGATTTTTATGGGAATGCATTTTATGTGTGTGCGTTCTGGGTTTGCAAAGACCTATGGCCCCCAAAGAAGCATGCTGGACCTCAACAAGGGCCAGAGCCTTCTCAGTCCTGGCCCACAACTCAAAACCTCTCCTGGTCCCCCCCTCAGACTGGTCCCCTCCCTTCCATGACTGAACAATTTGACCTCCCCAGGGATATGTCAGCATTGGTGTTGTGTTATGATTGTTACCTGACAGGTTGTTATAATGTTCTATGTAACTATTTTTCACAACGCTCTGGGTAAACTGCCCAGAGCCCAAGGGACGGGCGGTATAAAAATCCCAATAAATAAATAATAAAAATAAACAATACGCAATAAAGTTTACTTGTATTTCCAGAAGCTGTCACCGGCAGGAGCTGATCGGCTGTCACAATTATAAAGACAGATTAAGAAGATCCATCAAAGGACACCCTTCTCTGCCATGAACCCCCCCCTGGAGACGTCCCTCACTCTAACTCAGGGGTAAGTCAAACTGCGGCCCTCCAGATGTCCATGGACTACAATTCCCATGAGCCCCTGCCAGCGTTCGCGACGGACAGCCTGTTTGGCAAATCCTTCCCTGCCAAATTGTATCCCAGACACGGCATCCCAAAGTCAGCAAGCAGGGACAGGTGTCTCAGACATGGCATCCCAAAATCAGCAAGCAGGGACAGGTGTCTAGGTGGGCATGCCCTGGCAGCGGGAAAAGGAGCGACAACAATGCAGCGATTCACTGCTCGAGCGATTCCCACGCCGCACGCTGATCTATTGGAACTGCTATTCCAAAAATTCATCAATGATAATTAAATTTCGTCGTGACCTGCCCTGGCCTCCGAAGCCGGTGGCAGGCGGCCAAGGGAAAGCCGTCGCTGGAAGGAAAACCTTGCCTGCGAAATTCAGCCTGGCCCAGCTGCCGTCTCGAAGGGGCCTGGGCAAAGACTGTGAAAGCACGGTGTTGTGGGAGTTTACTCAGAAGTCCCCGGTCGTTCCGGAGGTTCGCTTAGAGAGAGGGGTGCTTGCGACGACAGCCCCAGAAGGCAGCTAAATATTATCCTTCAGGGGGTGGGATGGATGTCAGGGAGCAGAACATGTGCTTCTGGTCTCAAATGGGACCGTGGCTGGGTCACCCGATAAAAATGGAAATTTCAAACCCCAGAAGTGGTGCAATCCTGACGAAGCAGCGCTGTGGACACGCCTCCTCCAGGCCCATCATTGGCCCTTTTGGGAAGGGGAGGCAGGTCAACATGACCGTATATGGTCCTATCGCCCGTTTGGTGTCGTGGCTAGGAGTGCGGACTTCTAATCTGGTGAGCCGGGTTCGATTCTGCACATTTTCTCCTGTCTGTCCGTGCAGTGGATTCCTCAGTTTTCATTGCTGTCTTTCCTTCCATGTCACAGCTAACTTAAAACCGCCGTGTAATACTTGCCTGCTCTCTTCCATTACAGGTTCACAAATTACTTAATTGCTTAACAGCTTCCATTTCCTAGACGCTGATTTCTGTCCTGCTCTGAGGGCCCTTTTAAGCAATCTGTTTACTTGGCCGCTTGCATTCCTCAGCACTGAATTTCTGTAAGGTGCTTTTCCTGGATTCTTCACTGCACAGGAGATCTTGCCATCCTGTGAGGGTGATGAGGCTGAGAGAGCCCTGAAGAAGAAGAAGATTTGATTCTTATATGCCACTTTACCCTACCTGAAGGAGTCTCAAAGTGGCTTCCAATTGCCTTCCCTTTCCTCTCCCCAAAACAGACACCCATGAGGGAGGGGAGGCTGAGAGAGCCCTGAGATTACTGAAGAAGAAGAACTGGTTCTTATATGCTGCTTTTCTCTCCCCGAAGGAGTCTCAAAGCGGCTTCCAATCGCCTTCCCTTTCCTCTCCCCACAACAGACACCCTGTGAGGGAGGGGAGGCTGAGAGAGCCCTGAGATTACTGAAGAAGAAGAACTGGTTCTTATATGCTGCTTTTCTCTCCCCGAAGGAGTCTCAAAGCGGCTTCCAATCGCCTTCCCTTTCCTCTCCCCACAACAGACACCCTGTGAGGGAGGGGAGGCTGAGAGAGCCCTGAGATTACTGAAGAAGAAGAATTGGTTCTTATATGCTGCTTTTCTCTCCCCAAAGGAGTCTCAAAACGGCTTCTAATCGCCTTCCCTTTCCTCTCCCCACAACAGACACCCTGTGAGGGAGGTGAGGCTGAGAGAGCCC
This sequence comes from Paroedura picta, assembly GCF_049243985.1. Lineage (NCBI taxonomy): Eukaryota > Metazoa > Chordata > Lepidosauria > Squamata > Gekkonidae > Paroedura > Paroedura picta. Next base: position 19,007,913 of record NC_135385.1, on the reverse strand, counting down.
TGAGATTACTGAAGAAGAAGAATTGGTTCTTATATGCCGCTTTTCTCTCCCCAAAGGAGTCTCAAAACGGCTTCTAATCGCCTTCCCTTTCCTCTCCCCACAACAGACACCCTGTGAGGTGGGTGAGGCTGAGAGAGCCCTGAGATTACTGATTACTTCTTCGCATGTGTCCTGCCTGTGGAGCCCAGGATTAAATTTCTCAAAGGACTGCAGGAGGGTTTCCATTTCTATTTCTGATTCTGAAAAATTAATTTTTTCCCGCGTCAAACGCTGACTCTTACGTTACCTGCAGAACGTTCGCAGTGAAGAAAACCAGAGCGAAGGATTTAAAGAGAGCAATTACCTAGAAATATTATGTATAGCTGCTGGTGGTCAATTGTTCAGAAACGGTAATTATATTTATTATTATTATTAGGTTTTTATACTGCCCTCCCCTGTGCCTGAGGCTGGTTTACATCATGAATTCACAGTTTGCAGCTCCATTATAATTTGGGGGGCAATACGTAGCAATTAAACTCATTCACTTGTAAACGTGTAAAGCTTGCAACTTGTAAACATTGTAAACATTTGTTAACTATATTAACCATATAAAACTTTCGTGACGAGGTGGCTGGACTTGGGGTCACCTTGTGCCATTTCAGGTGGTGTCTCTTTTGGGGAGGGTCCTCGGGGGCCCAGTCGATGGTACTGTTCCAGGTTGCTTGTTGTTTCACTTAATTCATTATTGTTAATCTAAGTTATCTACATTGTTTCTGTTCTGTTTTATGTGAACTGCCCTGAGCCTTCAGGGAGGGTGGTATAGAAATTGAATGAATGAATGAATGAATGAATGAATGAATGAATGAATGAATGAATGAATGAATGAATGAATGAATGAATGAATGAATGAATGAATGGCTGGGTGGCTGAGTGGGTGGGTGGCTAGGTGGGTGGATGGATGGATGGATGGATGGATGGATGGATGGATGGATGGATGGATGGATGGATGGATGAATGAATGAATGAATGAATGAATGAATGAATGAATGAATGAATGAATGAATATTGGTTCATCGGGAGAGAGCTCTTCCACCCGAAAGCTTGGCGGATTGTCCACCTGTATCTCTGCCTTTAACAGTAGATTTTTCTAAAAGTGTGAGCAGGGGAGCCATTTTCTCTCCTGGCTTCCAAAAATGCCACCTGCTTCTCCTTCGTCAAACCGCTTTCAAAGGCTTCAGCCAGACGTCCTCCCCTTGTATCGCCAAAACGAAACTGAAAGAAGTTTTAGCAATGGACCAAATCGAACTACATCCTCCAACATGGATTTCAGCACTGGTGCCATCTCCTTGCTGATTTCCCAACTGGTGACTTTCACCCATTCTGTATTTTCTGCAAAAACAGCCTCTGGGATTTTAGGAAGGGAATGAGCGCCCTCTACTGTTGTGTATGGGGAAAGACACCCAGTCAAGGAATCTATTTATTTATTATATTTATATACCGCCCTCCCCGAAGGGGAGGGCGGTATATAAATTCAACATTCAACGGTATATTCAACGGTAAATTCAACGGTATATAAATTCAACACTTCATTCAACAATGAAGTGAAACGACAAGCAACATGGAACAGTAGAAGAATGTGGGAAGCATGGAATCAACTCTTACTGATCTTTTTACATTTACAGATTTCGACGAAAGCCCCTTAGCGCTCAGTTAACAATCTCTAGCATAGCTTTAAGTACGAAAACCAAAGCCTTGCTATAGGAGGGGGGGGGATTATGCACTAATCCCAGTGTAGAAGAGTCTTTCCCCCCCCCCCCCAAAAAAAAATTTCTATTTGTTGTGATCGTTCTGAAGCTTGTTTTGTTTTGGATGTGTTACTGTAGAGAATCCAGATAATATTGAGCAGATATGGCATTAACATTCTCTATGATCCCCCCCACCCCACCCTATAAGAAACTATACACATTTGGGCTGCTATATTATTTAATTCAGTCCTAGAGGAGATCAGCCCTGACTGCTCCTTAGAAGGCCAGATCCTGAAGATGAAACTCAAATACTTTTGCCAACTTATGAGAAGGAAGGACTCCCTGGAGAAGAGCCTAATGCTGGGAGCGACTGAGGGCAAAAGAAGAAGGGGACGACAGAGAATGAGGCGGCTGGATGGAGTCACTGAAGCACTCGGTGCAAACTTAAATGGACTCCGGGGAATGGCAGAGGACAGGAAGGCCTGGAGGATCATTGTCCAGGGGGTCGCGATGGGTCGGACACGACTTCGCACCTAACAACAACATTATTTCATTCATGTTCAAATAATTAAAGGCTTCAAGAAGAATGCGCCCCCTTCTCCAGCCCTACATTTAAGAGGCTTAGAAATAGGGCAGCGTATGCTCCCTGTTGCGTGGTGCCACATAGCCAGCTGTCGATTTTGCTGCATGACCCATCCACGAACCCAAGGTTCTGGCCCATCATCCACGGGCTCGTAAACACTTTGAAGCCGGCATAAGTAATCTGCCCACAGGCGCTTTCTTGAGTAACCAGATAGCCAGAAAGGGACCGGCTTGGAGGTGGCCCGTCTCTAAAACTATCCTGCATGTTTTTGCTCTGCAGACAGGTTGTTTTGAGTGTGGACACATCACGGAGTAAACTTGGAGGTCACACCGTTCTGGTTAACTCCACGTCCGAAAGCGTGACATGCCTTCTTGTTCCCTGCAGGGTCAGGAGACGGTAATAGGGGCTCACATTCCTTGTTGCCCTAAAGATTTCGAGAAGGAAGGGCCTGGGGATTTGCTCCGTCTTCCAGCCCACCTGTGCGTACTTCCTTGATGTACGATAGAAATGTATCCTTGTGGGCGTGCCCATATATAACTTCTGAGCCAGGAATGCTTACGTTTAGAACGAAAAAACCTTTCTTCCGAGGGGCTTGTGTGTGTGATCACGATTTGGCTGGCTTATGGTGATCCTGCAGGACAGGGGGGGGGGGCAAACTGCGGCTGTCCAGATGTCCACGAACTGGAGATGGACATCTGGAGAGCCACTGAGGTCGGATTTTCAAGGCCAAAAGGGGCTTCCCATGGCCAGCCTCTCCGCGCATAGCAAGCCTAGCTAGCAGTCTCCCATGCAAGTACTCAGCAGGGGTAGCCCAGCTTGGCTTCTGAGATCAGAGGAGATAAAGCTACTTCAGGCCTTCCGGGCCAGGACCCAAAAAGCTTAAAGCAGCAACGCACTGAACGCTTCACGCCAGGCTGTGGGCTGGAATTTGAGCCAGAGCACGTTGCCCCACCTGACATGCTGGCAGGGGCTCATGGGAATTGTAGTCCATGGACAACTGAAGCGCCACGGTCTGACCATCCCTGGTTTAGCACGTTCTTTGAGCATCATGAAATGGGAAAGCAGCAAAACGGGGTGCTTGTACACGCCTGCCGTATGATTGGCAGTGTTTGGTCATCAGGGAGAGAGAGAGAGAGAGAGATGCTTCCTTCCTTAGATGATCCTGCGATCCGTTAATGAGAAGCGTCCTTCTCAAATAACCTTCCAAAGGCAGAGACCACCCGGAAGACAATTTAGACATTCTTTGTAATCCGATTTGGCTGCGATGAGTCCTTATGGGACCCCCTCTTTTGTTTTGTTTTCCTCCCTTCCTGCGCGTTGGATGCAAGCAGAAAGAACAAAAACGTAGTTTATTAAGGTTGACGAGAGGGAATCAAACGTCCTTGAGGTCTGAGGAGGCAGCTGGGACTTTTGGACAGTGGGACCTGTCAGATCCAGTGGACGTTTCCCAGGCTGGGAAACTTTCCACCTTGGGGCCAAGCGGATTCCACCCCCAAAGGATTCTGTGAATGTTTGAGGTTGAATGTGCGTTATAGACAGACTGACTGAGCCCAGAACTATTGCCATGAAAAGAAAACCAGGGATTTCTCCCACAACAATATCTATTACCTGCTGCCAGTCCCAGCCCCTGCCAGGGGCTCATGGGAACTGTAGTCCATGAAAATCAGGAGAGCCACAATCGGGCCACCTGCTGCCCTAGATTTATATTGCCTGGTTTTAATTTACATCGTTTACCTCCCGCTTGCTTAGCAGCAATGCAAAGGACAGAGAATTGGACCGGGGGACAGAGGAGCTCAAACCTCCCCTTGGGCCCAAAACCCCTTGGCCGGTCCCTCTCTGTCTGTCGCAGCCTAACCTACCTCGCAGGGTCGTTGTGAAGACTAAATGAAGACGGGGAGAATTATGTAAAGTAACCTGATCTCGCTTGGAAGGAAGAAGGGTGGAGAACGTGATCCCCGGACAGAAATAGATGCTGTTTCGCCCGTCTAATTTCTCCGGGGGCTTTCCTGCCTCATTGTCAGTAGCAAAAAAACCCATCAAAACGATCACACCTGATTTTGAAGCTGTTATTTTGAAGCACTGATTGACAGTATTGTGTTTCTCCCCCCCCCCCCCAGGAGTTATTTGGGCATTCTGGAGAAATGTTATTCCGCGGCATTATTCTGTTCCGCAGTCGTTTATTTTTCGTTTTGCTTTGCTTTTGTCTTTCGGCTACCCGCCGGAACGCAAAGCGGAATTTCGGAGCCTCGGCATTTCCAGCAGAACGCATTTGCCTCGGCCCCTCCTCGACCCGCTCCCCCTCCAGCCCCCTCCCCACGTATTCGGCAAGGGGTGGGGTTCCCCCCACACCCCCTTGTAGCTTTTGGCTGGGCTTCAACACGCCCTGCTTCCAGCAAGTGTGGTATGAGTAATTGCCCAATTAACCAAAGGGACTTCCAGATGTGATCCTGCTTTTATTCTAATCCAGACCTCTACTCCGTGTCACAGCAGGCCTTGGGGATGGCAAGGTGGGGAAAGCAGGAGAGAGAGAGAGAGAGAGCAGGCCTCTATAGGGCCAGGAGGCTGCAGACAGGCAGTGCCCCCCCTCCCCTTTCAAGGGGGAAATGGCTCCTTTTAACGACCCGGGGGAGAACGGATTTCGCCCAGGCTGCCAGCCGAAGGTGACGTATGCCAAAAAAAGCCGAGCAAACCGAGAGGAAAGTCAATCCTGTGTTTTGATTTTTATCAGGTGTACGTACAGCGACCTCTCCTCGATCCATGCGCTTCCCCCCCCCCCTCCCCACATGCAGTTCGTGCCAAGTCAGATTTCCCTTGCGGTTGAGAAAGCAACGCTGTATTCTTGACGGATCCGGGTCGCCGCAGGGGTTTGGTTCTGCCAACCGGACCGTGGATGCTAAAACGCTTCGGCACTGGAGCGGCAGGTGGTTTGGGGCAAGGGAGGAATCTGTGTCTTTCCTAGAGCTGTGGATGGGAGTTCGTTTAGCCTGCAGACGGCCTTGAGGTACATGTGCTGTACTGCACTGCATTCCACAGCAGCAGTCAGTGGGTTAAATGTCTGAGAAATCCCTCTCATGTATCTATAAGACAAGCTCACTCTTAGCTTAGGCTTTTTTTAGCCCAGTTCATTGCACAAGCAGCAGGTCCTGGAACCCGAGGAGAGCTCCCAAAGGGACCAAAGCCCCAAAAAGGTCGAAAATGACTGATGTACATAGTGCTTGGCACACAATGTTTGTCTTCACAGGAACCCTATGATGGGCAGCCAAACTGTGGCTCTCCAGATGTTATAGAATAATAGAATCCTTGAATAACAGAGTTGGAAGGGACCTCATGGGTCATCTAGTCCAACCCCCTGCATTATGCAGGACACTCACATCCCTATTGCTCATGTATTGTAACCTGCCACCCCTTTGCCTTCACAGAATTAGCCTCTCTGTCAGATGGCTCTCCAGCCTCTGTTGAAAAATCTCCAAAGATGGAGAACCCACCACCTCCCGAGGAAGCCTGTTCCACTGAGAAACCACTTTGACTGTCAGGAATTTCCTTTTGCAATCAGAACTTCAGGAGACAGAACTTTTAGGGGACGAACCCGCGAGGGGCCGCTGATCTTCCCCCTCCTCGCAGATCGCAGCTCCCAAATCTTTCCAGCTCCCCTGGCTTGGGCCCAGCCATTTCTGTTTATTGAAAGCGGAGCTCTTGGTGGTAGGGAGAGTCGCTTTCTAATGCTAATCTTTGCTAATTTCTAATCCTTGGCAAGGCCGTCGCCAACATATACATTTTCCTTCCCCGCAGAAAGCTTCCCTTCCATCTTCAGCCAGGCCACTTCATGGCAGGGGTGGAGTGAACCCGCTTTCCCGGTTCCCTCCCAAAGCTAGTGGATTCCAGCCTCCAGCGCTAGGCTAGGCGTGCGGGACCAGGCGCTCGTGTTACGCTTGTGTACACAAAGACTACAAAGTGCCACAATGTGTGCAGAGTAACGGAAGAAGGCCCAGCAGAGTGCAGCTTGCTGTTACCGCCGGGGCAAAGTTAGGAACTTTCTAGCCTTCCATAGGACGGAGAGTGGAGAGGTGTCCCTTTGTCGCCCACTTCTGGCCACCCGGGAGAATAACACCTTGTTTCCATCGAGGCCTCCTCGGGAGCTACATACGCCGGGATTGCCTACCGAAGTGCCCTGCAGGGGTGACCTGCAAAGCAGCCAGGTGCCTACAGAGCCCCGGGAGTATGCAGCCTCCGGCAAGCAGAGTCCTTCTTGTTAACCAGCGCTAGAAAGACGCCCGGCCACAGCAATGACACTGAACCCAAGTGTTTGTCAATTCTAACCAAGATCGGGATGTGCTGTGCACTTAATCCTGCTTTTGCAAACAAATCCCAATGCCAGTAAACAGTTTATCCCATTGCTGTTCCATCAATGAATGATGTTTTGAGTATTTAAGGGCTTTCTTCCTCCCCCCCCCCTGAATGATCTGCAATTAGGGATGCCAGCTTCTAGGTGGGACCTCAGGATCCCATGGAATTATAGCTCATCTCTGAGGTGCCTCCCCCAAATCCCACTTCCTCCTGTTTCCATCCTCAAAGTTCTCCAGGTATTGCCAGGCCTCTGCAGAGTCCCCAGTAAGCAAACTCACTGTTGACAAGAAGTTTCTTTATTAAGAGAAACGGTGAACGGAAGCAAGGGTTTTCCTTGCTGGAACTGAAATGCAAATTTACAAGCATAGCTTTATGCATCCCCCTTCGACCCCTTCCCCCCAGTTTGCACCTTGGTACAACGTACAGTTTCCTAAGCCAAGTTTCCCATGCAAGAACATACTTTGAACCCTCAGCTGTCCAAATTTACGTTTAATCAGCAATCGGACTGTATCAAATGGAAGAGCCCCCATGGTTTAGCGGTTAGAGTCGTGGGCGTTGGGAAACCCAGGTTTGAGAGCTTACTCTGCCGTAGAAGCTCAATAGGTGGGCTTGGCCCCGTCACTCCCTCAGCCTAACCTACCTCGCAGGGCTGTTGTAGCGAGAATGAAGGCGGGCAGAATGATGCCACAGGCCGCTTTGATGGACTCTATTGGAGAGAAAAGCAGGGTAAGGTAAAGGTAAAGGTAAAGGTATCCCCTGTGCAAGCACCGAGTCATGTCTGACCCTTGGGGTGACGCCCTCTAGCGTTTTCATGGCAGACTCAATACAGGGTGGTTTGCCAGTGCCTTCCCCAGTCATGACCATTTACCCCCCAGCAAGCTGGGTACTCATTTTACCGACCTCGGAAGGATGGAAGGCTGAGTCAACCTTGAGCCGGCTGCTGGGATTGAACTCCCAGCCTCATGGGCAAAGCTTTCAGACGGCTGCCTTACCACTCTGCGCCACAAGAGGCTCAAAAAGCAGGGTATAAATATCTAAATAAATAAAAGAGGCCATACTCCTTCCTGTGAACTAGACTCATGGACTAGATGACCCATGAGGTCCCTTCCAACTCTATGATTCTATGATGGCTTCCATGCTCCAATACCCTTGGTGCATATTTATCTTCCCACTTTTGGAATTCTTGGCAATTCCTCATCATAGAATCATAGAATCATAGAGTTGGAAGGGGCCATACAGGCCATCTAGTCCAACCCCCTGCTCAATGCAGGATCATAGAATCACAGAACCATAGAGTTGGAAGGGGCCATACAGGCCATCTAGTCCAACCCCCTGCTCAACGCAGGACTAGCCCTAATCCAGTCAGGCATACTTCCTTGGCTTCCCCAGTGGAACTCCAGCAATCATCTTTGGACTTCACATGGAGCCTGAAACGTCCGTCATCTCTTGCAAGGATCGCTTTTGTCTCCAGGGCTCCTCCTCCACCTCCCACCCCCTCCCCAAAATGCCCCGCTGTTTTTTAAGTGGGCTGTAAATGTTTTGGACTATGGCCCTTTCCCAAGCCTAGCCCATAAATCTCATTCCCGTGCCATTCATAAGGCAGGTAATAAGGCCGCTTTTTTGGGGAGGGGGAGGGAGGGGAGGGTCCCACCAACTGCACAGAGGTGGTAGCGGGGAGGGAGGAGGGATAGATGCTTATTAGCGCAGAGGTGGGTTTTATGTGCCGATGGAAAAATGTTTACTCAGCTGAGAGCAAGTTGAACCTGAGAACGCCCTGTTAACGAAAACAAGGGCACGTCAGACGGTTGGGGCTTAGATTTGGCACAGAGTGCCGATTCACTCACATGCACAGGTGTGCGCGCAACGGGAGGAGACCGAGGCCTTGGGGTTGCTCTGCACCTTTGCTTCGCGCTGGACGGAACGATCCTTCATAGCCACAGGGCTCAGATTAGTTTAAGCAACTGGAAGCTAAGTAAGATCGGCTTCAAGTAGCACTTGGACGGAAGACCACCAAAGATGTGCAGAGGGAAGCCGGGGTGAACCTCCTCTGCTCATCTTGCTCCTCGAAAACCCTTTGGGGGTTTGCCGTAAGCCGGCTGCAACTGGACGCTGTTCTTATAGGTCAGGGGTAGTTAAACTGCGGCCCTCCAGATGTCCATGGACTACAATTCCCAGAAGCCCCTGCCAGCATTCACTGGCAGGGGCTCCTGGGAATTGTAGTCCATGGACATCTGGAGGGCCGCTGTTTGACTACCCCTGTTATAGGTCATTCCAAGGCAAATCTCACTACTGAAAGAAAGGTACAGATCAATAAAAGCTAGTGTGGGGGGGTAGGGGCTGGAGTGTTGGGGTGCGACTGAGAAGATCCGGTTTCAACTCCTATCAAGCTTTGTGGGTTGTCCCAGACCAGTCGCTCCCTGGCAGCCTAGCCGACCTTACGGTTGTGGTAAGGGGGGGAATGGAGTAGGGGGACTCTTAGATGATGACCCTGGGATGGATGGATGGATGGATGGATGGATGGATGGACGATACATGGGTAGACGGATGGACGGACGAACGGATGGGTGGGTCCAGCTCCACTTCCTGCAGCCGCCATTTTGTGTCCGGCTCCTCTTCCTGCAGCGGCCCAGAATTCCAAAGGTGCCCACAGGCTGGGAAAGTTCAGGGTTTGCAAAAAGATTTCGAATCATTATCCGGTCCTCAGCACGGCCAGCCATCCGCTGCCATCGTTAAACGCTTCCAGGCAATATCGTAAAAGTCATCTCGCGAACTGCTTTAATGCCTCACAGGATAAACTTGTTTACTTAAATCAATTTATATAACTGTACGCGTGCAACAGCCTCGGCCATAAATATTCCTCCGTCCGCATAGTCAGCGTCAGCAACGTAATGAGCTTGCCCAGATGTTTTCTTTCGAGCATTTCCTTGCTTGCTTTACAGGTGTCAAAACAGAAGCCGTATTTGAACAGACAAACGTCTCACCTAGCATTTCTGATATTTAACTGACGTATGCAGCTGACGGCCCTGCACCTTGGGCGACTTTTTTTGGCACTTGTCCATCAGAAAACGTTCAAGCCCAGTGCAACGTTTTAAAAAACACACAGAGAGATGGCTGCGAGTTCATTCATTCCCTCCGACTGGAAAATATTTTATAATGGTATGTTTTTCTGGAAGTGTATGGTAAATAAAGAATCCTGCATTTGTGTCCTGCGGGAGCTGGCTGGGTGACCTTGGGCCAGTCGGACACGCTGAGCCTGACCTGATACAATGAAGAAAGGGAGAAGATTGTAAGCTTTTGGGTTCTCATTGGGGAGGAAAAGGGCATATAAGTGAAATAAGCACAGCAACCGTAAATGGGTGTTTTTAAATACTCAGATTCATAGAATCACAGAATCATGGAGTTGGAAGGGGCCATTCAGGCCATCTAGTCCAACCCCCTGCTCTACGCAGGATCAGCCCTAAGCATCCTAAAGATTCAAGAGATAGTTCTTCTTTGCTGCTCCAGGTTACATTTGTACTTGTGAAACCCCTCTTCACTGGTTACAGGAGCCAGCATGGCTCCAAAATGAGGCGCTTGGGTTTGGATATATGAATCCTGAGTCGAGCCGTGACTTGGCTAGTTCATATTCTCTTAAATTAATATTCTCTTAACGTGAATCCTTGCAGCATCCTCAAAGACGGAAACCCTTGGATTCAATGTCACGAAATTGACCTCCTCTTGCAGGGTCAGGAAATTTTCACGGGGCTAAGCCAGCGCTGCAAGTCCCTCGCCAGCCTCCAGGTGGGACCTGGGGGTCCTCTGGAATTACAGTTTATCTCCAGATTACAGAGATTATTCTCCTGGAGAAAACTGGCTGCTTTGGAGGGTGAATTCTTATTGCATTGTACTCCACTGAGGTCTCTGTCTCTCCCCAGCTTCCACGCCCCAAATCTCCTGCAGTTTCTCAATCTGGACCTAGCAACCCGACCCCATTGGCAGCCAGGGGGCAGGGCACTGGGAACCCTGCTTTGCCAGAACATGGCACTTTGGTGGTCTCCCCTAAAATAAAATGGTCATCTAGTCCAACCCCCTGCAGAAAGCAGGAAACTCCCAACCACCTGCCCAACAAAATGTGAGTCCCAAAGCACTTTTAAGACCATCAAAGATTTTTTCAAGGTGTAAACACTAAAGCTCACACAGAATCCTAGAGCTGGAAGGGACCTCCAGGGCCATCTAGTCCAACCCCCTGCACAATGCAGGACATCCCCCAACTACCTGCGCTGCAAAATGCACATCCAGGGGCACCTCCAAGCCCAACAAAGTCTCATTCCAGGTGTGAACTTTCCCAAACTCCCTGAGCAGCTTGGAATAAAACTGCGCTGCTCTCAAAGGCACCCCTGGACTCAAATTTCGCCCCCAAATGGCGATTCTCTTACTTTATCACAGTAGATTCTGCAATGGGGCGGCAGGTCTCGAGCATGCGCACAAGGACACCCGAGCGCGCGCTCCCTGGTCCCGACTGAACACAGAAAAAGGGGAAAGCGCGCGCGCGTGTACATCTGTGCGAGAAGGCGCATGCGCGCGGCTCCGCTCCGGGCGCTATATCAACGCGCGTGCGCCGTCCGCCGGCGTTTGCCCGAGCGGATACCTGAGGCCGGGCCTGCGGGTGAGCGGGAAGGAGGCAGCTCGCGCGCACGTCCACGCGCGTGCCGCCTGTGGGGGGCGCGCGAGCAACGGTCGCTGCCTGGGTGGGGGTGGGGTGTGCCTGGGCTTTGGGGGGCAAGGGTGGGTGCAAGGGGTGCAAGGGTGCAGAGTTGGGGGGCTTGCAAGGACGTGGTTTGCAAGGGGGTGGCTGGTTGGCAGGCAGAGGAGGCTGGAGGGTGTGCCTGGCCCCACTTTGCAAAGCAGGGCAAGGGTTGGAGCCTGATTTGAACTCGGCTCTCTCTGCAGCTCTGTGCATTATTTTTCTCCCCACCCCCTATTTATGACCTTTATGGCTTTTGGTCCACTTCTGTGTTTGTGCTTTTTTTAAAAGATGTCATTTCGCCTTCAAGGTTTCGCTGGGGGTGGCCAGTGCAAGCTCTCCCAAGCTGCTTTCTGCAGCCCGGACTGTATGCTGGCCACTGCTGTGGCTCTATTTTGCTTTACCTATTTATTTTCTTACATTTCTGTATGTTATGTTAGCTAGCATCTGCGCACGGGATCTGAGAAAAGGGCCGGCCGGACCCTGCCTGCTTTTCTGCCGCCAGACCTTTCCTTGTTTTGTTTGGGTTTCACAACAAGCCTGCGAGGTCAGCCAGACTGAGACTCACGAAGCAAAAGCAAAAGAGTTCAGGTTTGGTGTTGCTTGGGAAGGAACTGCGGCCTGTGTGTTTGTAAGCTGGCTCATACACCTGGGCGATGTTTCAGGGCAGCTCTGAGCTATAGACTGACTGCTGTAGTGCTTATGCTGAATGGCGGCTGGAAGGTGGGTCTCAATTGCACAACACTTCCTCCCCTGAGGCCAAGTGGTACTTCAGGGCTTTGTTATGAACTGACAGCTGAAACTGAGCAGGTTTTTGCTTGCGTTGAAAGCAGAGGGGGGAAAATATTCTTGGATGCAAGCTTTGGTGAGGAGCATCCCACGTAATAAGGCGCAGCTGACGAAAGGGGGAGGAGTCCAGCTCTCCAAAAGCTTAGGGTGAAAAGAAATGTTTTTATTTGTGTAAATGTTTGTCAAACTCCCCAGCAGAGGAAGCAACATACGAGCCAAACAGGAAATAAATAAAAAACGCTTTGTCTTAGAACAATGCTGCTGAAAGAAGTAAAGAGACCCAATTTAGGGAAACTATTTGAAGTTAAAAGAGTTTGCAGAAAGCGTATGCTGGAGTTGGCAGTCTTTAAGGCGCCCCAAGTAATTTGGGGGGTCTTTAAGGTGCCCCAAAACTGCATTTTGCTGTGGTGGATGAACACGGCAGACTCTCCATGAACTGTTTCCTGAGGGAAGGCTTTGAGTGTCACAGCAAGGCTCAAAAGGAATCTTGTGGCAACTTAAGAAAAGTTGATTTCATAATGCGTTTGGAGTTGCTGCTTCAGGCTAAGGATTCCTCAGGGTTGTGTGTACACACACACACACACACACCATCCCTCACATGGCTGTCTTCAGCAAAAGGGTTCAGGTTGTGGACTGGGAAGGAACTATTCCAGGGGTAGTCAAACTGCGGCCCTCCAGATGTCCATGGACTACAATTCCCAGGAGCCCCCTGCCAGCGAATGCTGGCAGGGGGCTCCTGGGAATTGTAGTCCATGGACATCTGGAGGGCCGCAGTTTGACTACCCTTGAACTATTCCCTACCGTCTTGCAAGCTGGTTCTTAAACCTGCAAAGTGTTTGGGGGCAGCTCTGGACCACAGAAGTCCTTGGGGATAAAGAAGAGGGGTTTTCCCCCATGTACATCTGCTCTCCCCTGATACTTTAAAGAAATGACTTTTTCCTTCCTCTTGCTGGCAGTTTCACCTTGAAGTGATTTCGAAAGTTTTCAGACATCAGGTAAAAAAAAGGCTAGATTCGAGTCTGGTAGCACCATAGAGACAAACAGGATTTTGGGGATATACGTATTTGAGAGTCACAGCTCTCTTCATCAGGTAGCCCCCAAAATCTTTTCGGTCCCTGAGGTGCTCCTGGACTCTACCTGTTCTACTGCAGACCAACACAGCTGCTAGGGTTACCTTCTCCAGGCTGGGAAACATCTGGAGATTTTGGGGGTGGAGCCTGTGCAGAAAAGGATTTTGGGAAGAAAGGGACTGAAGGCCATAGATACCCCCTTCCGATGCAGCCATTTTCTCCATTTTCTCTGTTGTAATAGCATGTCTCCAGGTGCGACCTGGAAGTTGGCAGCTCTAACCCTCAGAAAATAAGGTTCAACCAGCAATCCTGTGCTTTGCTTTAGGGGAATCAACCGCCCCACACAAAAAACAAACCCTCTTAAAGAGAATATGCCGTAGTCGTGACCCACAATATAGCACAAGAAGAACTGTTAACATGAATGCTGAATGTATTTTCTTAAGCTGTGTATTACCAGTGTGGATGCCTTTGGCAAAGGTATCTTTTGGATCTGCTATAAAATCTAAAGTGAAGGGGTTATTGGAGTTCCTTATCAGCCAGAGCCGGTGTTGGCACTCTAAGCAACTTGAATTGCTCAGAGTTACAGAGTGCTTGTTGTATCAACAGAACTGATAAGCATGCTTTCCAACCTCCAGGGCTGGCGATATTTTGCTGCTCTCAGAGTGGGTTCTAAACTGCAAGGCTGGCGAAGCTGGAATTTTTTTGTGAGGTTTGAAGCCAGCGCTCTTCCGGTGCTGTTCTTGGCGTTCCTTTTGACACGCCGCGACATAATCCAAAGCGAGCCGAAAATAGCCCGCTCCTCTCGGTCCCTGCGGAACTCAAATGACTTCCTGGGCTCGTTGTGCAGCTTCTGCGTGGATGTGGTTTGTCTCGAGCTTACTCCCAAAGGAATCATGAGCTTGTAATTAAGATCTGATTCAAACCATGAGTTCGCAATGACTTCTCATAACCTCTTGCACAATGCTGGCCGGTGGGTCGAAGGAAGAAGAGTCCGGGTATTGAGGTCTTACGGGAATTGAACAGAAGAGGTATGTACTAAAAAGGCAAACATTTCAATGTCGAAACGCCCTGTCAAACTAGCTGAGCCGAAGTAATTTATCTAGAGGTTGCTAGGGATCATGTAATTTTTAGGAGGGTGGCTAGTCCACGTCCTTGCAGGTATCCCAGCTCTGAATTTAACTGGGGTGCTTGAGTGACACTTGCAGGTTTATATTGTCTGGTTTTCTTGGACTAAATTAATCACAAACCAGTTGTGTGGTTGTTATTGTGTTCATCTGTGTGTTGTTACTATTCCCTTTTTTAATCTCTCTCTGCCTCCCCTCTGTTCAGAGTGTGGCCTTTGGTGGCTTTTAGCAGATAAATGAGGATGGGTGCATGCAGTGTTTTTGATAAGAGAGCTTTATGTGGAATAGAATGCTTCATGTAATTAAGAATATTCCGTTCTGGAACAGGCTGTATTCTAGTAGTACTTGGTGGCTCTAGATATGTCATTGCCGCTCCGAGCAACAGAAAATGAAGTTATTCTTAAGTTCACGCTGCGGAATCTGTGAACTGACAGCTTTCAGCCTGCCTTGAGAATAAACAAATGCTTTAAAAACGTCAACAGGCCTTGAAAGTTAAGCAAAGTGGGCCCTTTCTGTGACACGATGGTTTTAATTTCTGTGCATTATGTTCAGACTCGAGAGCACACGGGTGGTTTGCTTGAAAGGGGAGGGGGACCAGTGTGACTGTGAGCAGCCTGACCGTATTAAATCCGACTTTCATTTTACTCTGCACGGTTGTGGAAAACGAGTAACAATATACATTATATTTTCTGCTTTCAGGCTCACAAAGATGCCAGTGTACAAAATCAGTTTTCAGGGTTCCCTGCTTGCCCCTACAGATGATGCCTGGGTTGTTTTTCTCAGTTATGCAGGAGGGAAAGAGCCGTGTCCTTGACCAGATATCAGCTGCTCACTTAAATTATCAACCTTTATTCTCTGCAGTGAATGCAAAACTGTGAGAACAGCTCATACCAGCTCACGGTCCCATGTTGACCAATATACTAGTCTGACTCTTTTGGAAGGGAGGATAGGTCAGCAAATGCAGGGGCTTCCTGGTGGTGAGTAAGACGGGGTATTATCGCGGTGTATCAGTGTGCTCCTCGGAGAGCCTTGCTGCCTGCTGGTTTGCCTCCGTGCGTCTCTCAGAGTCCTGGTTTTAACCTGGTCCTAAGCCACTTAAGAGCTGTAAAGGTGTTACTACCACGTGAGCCTGGGAGATCAGCCTTGGAGGCTGCATGCCAGCTCCTTCCAGAGGACTAGCTGATTAAGATTTACGTGGCAGCAGACGTTTTTGCAATTTAGACACTTTCAGGCACTGAGACAAAATGCTTTCGTTTTTGTATGCATTGCTGATTGCGTTTGTTGGAGGAATAACTGAGGGGGGGGGGATCTGATCTTCTGTGGCCGAGTTCATTAAGGCAGGAGGGGGAAAACCGCGGACCCCTTCCCGAGCTCCCCAGGGCTCCCTGGTTTGGACCCACTGAGTAGAAACAATAGTTCTGACCCACAAGCACTACCTGGGCCTTGTATCTACAATAATGCAGACCATTGCTATGTTTCCAGCCGTGCTTATATTTGTATAGAGTTTTTTTTAATCAAGAAAATTCCCGACGTCTTGTCCTTGTAGTAGCACAGTGAGAAGTTACTATCCATTTTGTTTGTTGTTTTAAAATGCAGTTGCACCTGAAGGAAGCAGGGAAGTGGAGCAATTGTCACCTAGTGTATTTTATTGATTGGCGTCAGGGTATTGTTCAGCGGGCGTGTAGCATGTGGCTCTGGTGTAAACAGAGCCAAGGGCGATCCGCAGGGATTGAGCGGCATTTAACCTCATTAAGGGAATCCATCGAACTGTCCTCTGGCACAGGAAGAATTCGACCGTCG